>NW_027394467.1:10000-27331 GCF_049309525.1 Garra rufa | reverse complement strand
ATATTTTTTGATTTTATGATTTAAATTTAAAAAAATTATTTAATTAAAAAATTATTTAACTATTAAAACTGAATTTAAAAAATTTAATTTGGAGAAAATAAATCTGAATTTTGAAAAATTCATTAGACATGTTTTATTTAAATAAAAAAAACTGAATTTTAACAAATTTTACACTGAAAAAATGAAATCCAGAAAATTTTTAATGAAAAAAGCTACATTTGGGGGGGGGGGGGGATGAGGGCCATCATTTTTTTTTTCCATGAAGCTTGTAGCAATGCATTCAGGGATAATCAAAGATAAAGTCTTAGATTCGGGCTAAACCGAAGCATTTTCTAAGGCAGCATGAGAGTGTCTATTTTTGGGAAGATTCTTCCCTTGTGCCGTCATAAACGTTGCCCACATACTGTAGTGAGCTCACTAGGTCTCTGCAGGTTATAAAAAGGTTGTGTGTGTTTCACAAAGACTGTCATTGTGTTTTCTTCTCATATCTCGGCAACCATGGAAACCGCACACGTCTCTCTCTCTCTCTCCACCATAACGAGGACGAGCGAGGAGACGAGCGGGATGAGAGTTGGGGAAGATGGCAGGGAAAAAACAAGCATTTGGCAGGGAACGCAGGGGTTTCCCTCAGACACACACGCACATCTGAACAATGAAAGGTCATTCTGTGTGTGTGACAGCGGAAAGCATGGAAATAACAACAGATGGAGACGAGCTGAAATCAAACCCTGCACGCGTGAGGAGAGATTTACTGACAGGCCGTCCGGCTCGCGCTCGGGGAAGCCGGCTCATCTCGGCGCGCTGCCAGCGGCCCACGTAAAAATAGACTATCAGACACTTCCACGCCTCTCCTCACGTCTCAATAATTCAGCGCGAGTTCAGCCCAAATGCTTTCAATGCACTGACATCACACTCTCACACAGTCTCTGTGATTTATATGTGCCAGATCAAAAACTTGATCACGTTTAACCATTTCAAGAAAAAAAACATTACCACTGGCACTGATGCATGATTTGAGACACAAACTGATCCAATTAATTGCATTTTGTACGTGAATATGCAGCAAAAATATATAAATATCCTTAAATCAACTAATATCTACCAATTATTCTGAACTTTAAACAAACATTTATTTTTCAGTAAAAAGCAAGAATTAATCATAAAAATTATACAGTATAATATATAATAGAATATATAATTATAATAAACAAATATATTTTTTATTTACATTTCATATATATATATATATATATATTATATATATATATATATTAGGGCTGGGACTTTAACGCGTTAATTTAGATTAATTAATTACACAAAAATAACGCGTAAAATTTTTTTAACGCATTTTAATCGCACTTATTTTTGCACCGCGGAACGTTTCTCACTGGATAAGTTTCGGCGGACCGATTATACTGCAGCACGAACTAGCGTTCAGACAAAAACAAACCACAGTGAACATGGACAAAGAAGCTGATGAGACCGCTTTGGTTGGCCTTGTGGATGGGAAATTTTGTTATAAAAAACGAATGGATGGAAGCGTCGATAAGAGCATGGTTGTGTGCAAGCTATGCAACAAGGAATTCGCATCTCACCGCAGCACATCGAGCCTATTGCTACACTTAATGGCAATATTGCACTGGTCTGTTGAACTTGGTTGAACAAAAATAAACAATATTTTGTTGCTTAAGCTTATGTATTCAGTCATTATTCAATGGTATTCTAAAAATCCATATGAAAAAAACTTACTTCTCACTGTTCTCAGGTCAAATATTTATATGCGATTAAAATGCGATTAATTTCGATTAATTAATTACAAAGCCTCTAATTAATTAGATTAATTTTTTTAATCGAGTCTCGGCGCTAATATATATTAGTGGTGGGCATAGATTATTTTTTTTAATCTAGATTAATCTCACTGTAATCTTGGAGTTAATCTAGATTAATCTAGATTAAAATGGCTAATTTGAATTCTGCCGAAGGCATTCAGAATATGTGTGCTACCCAAATAATGACTAAAAGTAAGTCTTTGAGAACAGGTTTCTCAAGCCAGGTGGCGCATTAGACCAGGGGCTCATCTCCTGTTTCCAAAATGCATCAGAAACTGCTTAACAATTGCATTTACAACACAATTAACTATACAAACTTGTGTAAATTTGTACATTTAAATTATAGTATGATTTGTTATAATAAATATTCTTAAATTATTATACAATTATAATGTATTTAAATATTGAATTGATATATTTTAAATGTTCAAAAAGTAATGTAATTAAAAAATGATATAATATATTAAATTTAATGATGGAAATCTAAATTATGCACATTTATTTATTTATTTATTTACCAAATATGTAACCCTGGAGCAAAAAAAAAAAAAAACAGTTATAAGGGTCAATAAAAAAAATTTAAATTAAAAATATAAGAAGGGATTTAAAAAAAAAAGGTTTTTAATTAATTAAACATGTTTTATAGTGCCAAAAAATTAAAATAAATAATTTAACCATTAAACCTTGAAAAAAAATAATTTGTGACAAATAAAATAGAATTTGGAAAGAAAACAGAAAGGGCCTTAAAATGTATTTTTGTCAATCTTTTAATGAATGTATTATTGTTAAACTGTATAAATTCCATGATTTCAATTAGACATGTTATTTCTAAAATTTAATTTAATAATTAAAACTGATTTTTTTTTATTATAACTGACAAAACTGAATAATTTCTATAACTAACAATGAAACCATTAAAATGGAATCCAGAAAACATAAAAAAGAAAAAAGGAATACAGCAAATTAAAAAATAAATAAATTAAAAAAGTTATAAAATTAATGTAATTAAAATTAAAATGATATAATATACTAAATAAAAAATCTAAAGTATACACATTTATTATACACATCTGAAAGCTGAATAAATAAAAATAAATAGCTTTCAATTGATGTGTGGTTTGTTAGGATAGGACAATATTTGGCAAGAAACAACTATTTGAAAATCTAGAATCTGAGGGTGCAAAAAATCTAAATACTGAGAAAATCGCCTTTAAAGTTGTTCAAATGAATTTTTAGCAATGCATATTACTAATCAAAAATTAACTTTTGATATATTGATGGTAGGAAATTTACAAAATATCTTCACAGAACATGATGTTACTTAATATCCTAATGATTTTTGGTATAAAAGAAAAATCCATAATTTTGAGCATACAATGAATTTTCGGCTATAGCTACAAATATACCTTTGCTACTTATGACTGGTTTTGTGGTCCAAGGCCACATATGTGATGTGATAATAAAAACATGTGTGACAGACCAAATCTACTGTGAGAGTGTGTGTGAAAGTTGCCTGAAGCTCCACATGTGTCAGTCTGAGTGTAACTTTCCGGTCCAGCATCAGGACAGTAACAGTGAGTGTGTGTGTGAGTTTACAGACATCAAAAGGTCAAATCTGAGGCGTTGTTGCTGCGGGAACAAGCGGCACCCGCCGTCACACCTGTCCTCGTCTACCCGGCCTATCGCTATGACAACTTACGTAATGCGGTCACCATAGCAACAGCTGAATCCCTAGCCTTGGCTCCTTGTGAGGACCAAAACCGAGAGAAAGACGATGACAATGCAGCCGGATAGCAACTAAAAGATTCATACGTATCGCAACTCTACATCTCCGAACCGTTGCGCCATCGCACCTTTGGATTCCAGAGCTATTAATAGCAGTGCAGAGGCGACTCGTACTATTTCAGGATGCGTTGTGTGTGTGCTTTTGTAAAGGAATGACACATTTGTGCGTCTTTCTGTCATCTTAAAGAAATACGACAGCGCCTCCTTTCATCATCGTCCATACGCCCGGCCTAATTATCGTTAAATACAGGTCGTCTGTTGTTTTTCCGGCATAAACGTCACATCGCTTCTCGCTTTCAATGCAAACGCCGACTGGAAAATAAACCAGACAGACTTCACTTTTCTACCCCTAAAGCTGCTCTGATGATGTATTCAAAACCATGAGCTTTTATTTCCAAGACATTTTATGCCTTTACTTCACATTTGATGAACAGTTTTATTCCCCAGAGCCACTGAATCAAGCTTTTCTTCAATAAGAAATTATTTTAGTTTTGTTTTATAGTATTGTTGATTAAGTCTGATATTCGATTAGATGACATTAGATTATTTTACTTATTTATTTATTATTTAGTTTCAGTTGCATTCAGTGTGGAGTTTGCATGTGTAATTTTGTTGGTGGGTACAATGTAAGTTGCATGCATACTATAACAATAAAGAGGTTCAATTCAATTCAGTTCAATCTAACAACTGGGCCTGGAAAATAAACTTAATTCAAAGGAAAAACTAGTATTTTTCTTGTTGATGATTTTAATGTGTAAATGTTGTATTTATTTTAAATAGATTAAAATGTTTTTGTTTAAATGTATTATTATTATTATTATTATTATTATTATTATTATTATTGGATAAATATGGATATTTTATATTAATATGGACATTTTGTTATTTTAAAAGGATTTAAAAATGTAACATTCTTTATTATTACTATTATTATTATTAATATATATTATTATTTATTAACAAAATTAAATTAACAAATGTAACAAATGTAAATTGTGTTATATGGATATTTTATATTACTATTAATATGGAAAGTTTTTCATTTTAAATAAAAAAGTAACATTTATTATTATTATTACTAACGAAATTAATATGTAAATTGTGTTACATGAATATTTTATATTACTATTAATATGGAAAGTTTGTTATTTTAAATAAAAATTAACTATTATTATTATTAACAAAATTAATATGCAAATTGTAAATTGTGTTTATATTCGTATTAAAATGGAAAGTTTGTTATTTTAAATAAAAAAATGTAACATTTCTTATCATTATTTTAATAATATTTATATGTAAATTGTGTTATTTTAAATGGATTAGAAAATGTAACATTTTTTTTTGTTAACAAAATTAATATGTAAATTGTGTTATTTTATATGGATTAGAAAATGTAACATTTATTATTATTATCATTATTTAAATGGATTAAAAATGTAACATTTATTAATATTATTATAATAATATTTATATGTAAATTGTGTTATTTTAAATAGATTAAAAAATGTAACATTTATTTTTGTTAACAAAATTAATATGTAAATTGTGTTATTTTATATGGATTAGAAAACGCAACATTTATTATTATTATCATTATTTAAATGGATTAAAAATGTTACATTTATTAATATTATTATATTTTAGAATATATTTAAAATAAATACTTAAGAAATAAATATAATCAATGTAACATATTAAGCCTTGCTGTCTAAAAAAATTTAAATTTTAAGTTATGCTTAAAAAAACAAGTATCTGACATTTGTTTTAGTAAAATACATTTATGTATACTTATATACATATATATTTGAAAAAATATTTGAAAAAACTAGAAAACTAAAATATTTATTTAAATTTATTACATTTTTATAATTGTATTATAATAATATATACACATTTACATACGACATATTCATATTTTATATAAATATATTGTATTTTTTTAAATCTAAGATATAATCCATTAAAAATCACCTGTTTGAATGACCAAAAGGAAGACATGGAAGGTTATGAAAACCTGTTTGAACAAAACAAACTAAAAATGCTGCGTTTTAATGAGTGAAAAGTTGGCTAATCGCATATTTGGTATGAAAAACAGCTGCGTCCTTATATGAATTTGGTCTCTGAAATGATCAAAGCCCGAAGAATGAGAGAAAAAAAGTTATTTATTGCAATGGCACAACTTCTACAACCAAAGCCTGTTGCCTGGTCCATACGGGTTTCTACATGAGCGGAGTGCCGCAGGCGAGATGGAGCTGATGAATCATGAATGCTGCTGTTTTAGTGTGGGATTGGGGGTAATTTGGCTAAATGGATATAGATGGGACTGCTGCTCTGTCTCTGCTTTATTATTAAGAGAGTTGGGAGAGATGGATGATGGGATGACCGAAACCGCCGAGAGAAAATCGTCATTTTTTCAGTCCAGCTCCAGACGGAGTTCCTAATGGATGTGTGTGTGTGTGTGTGTGTGTGTGTGTGTGTGTGTGTGTGTGTGTGTGTGTGTGTGTGTGTGTGTGTGTGTGTGTGTGTGTGTGTGTGTGTGTGTGCGCGAGCGCAGTCAAGTGTGAAGGGGAAAACGTGCTGGAAAAACATTATAGGGTGAATATAAATTGTCGGTTCACAGTGCGAACCAATAGGAGACATATTAGAGTCGGACACCTTCTGCATCCCATACTACATTTTTACAAAAGTCACATTCTGTGGAACATAAAAAGAAGAAATTTTAAGAATGACTAGTTTTGTCAATACAATGGAAGTCAATGGGGTCCAAAATATCTGAAAGAAAATTAATTCATACAAGTTTGGAGAGTAAAATAAAATTTTTTTTTTAAAGCAGCGTCATATTAATAAACAGGGGGGGGAAAAATGTATTATTTTTGTAAAATGTAATTTTATATATTTATAACATTTTTGATTATGATTAATTATATGAAAAATTATATATTAAATATTATGCATAAACAAAAAATACATTAAATATTTAAATATTATTTCATAGTTATTTAAATATTTATTATACATTATAAAATAAATATTTCATAAAGTTATATAATTAATAAATGTTATTATAAAAATAAATATACCTACATTTACAATTAGTTTAAGCATGTAAAATGTATAAACAAATAATTGTATAATTAAAATAAATAAATCACAGTTTTTAGATGTGTATTTTAAAAACATTTCAAATAATTTATAAATATAACATTTATAGAAATGATCTATAATTTACATTAAAAAATTAAGCACACTTAAAATAAAACAACTGTATTTCAATATAAGTTTATTATATTTTTATAATTAGCCTAAAAGTGTCAAAGTTCATTAGTTACAATGTAAAAATAAAATAAAAATAAAACAATAATAATAATAATAATAATAATAATAATGATAAAAATAAATAAATAAAATAAAACCAAGTGTCTGTCATTATTTACTATTTTATGTTTGAATAAATTATTAGTTTCAATTAATTTAATTAGTTTTTTTTATTTCTGAGAGAAAAATAGATTATTATAATTATCAATATTACTTAATTGTATTTTATTTATTATATTATAAAAAAGAACAACACACAATTCATGCATATTCTTTAATTTATTTATAATTTAATTTATTACATTTTTAAATGCACTTAAAATTTTGAATACACTTAAAATAAACAACTGTATTTCAATATGTGACCCTGGACCACAAAACCAGTCTTAAGTCGCTGGGGTATATTTGTAGCAATAGCCAAAAATACATTGTATGGGTCAAAACTATTGATTTTTCTTTTATGTCAAAAATCATTATGATATTAAGTAAAGATCATGTTCCATGAAGATTTTTTTGTGAAATTCCTACTGTAAACCTATCAAAATGTAATTTTTGATTAGTAATATGCATTGTTAAGAACTTAATTTGGACTACTTTAAAGGTGATTTTCTCAGTATTTTGATTTTTTTGCACCCTTAGATTCCAGATTTTCAAACAGATGTATCTCGGCCAAATATTGTCCTATCCTTACAAACCATATATCAATAGAAAGCTTATTTATTGAGCTTTCATATGATGTATACATCTCAGTTTTGTAAAATTTTACCTTATGACTGGTTTTGTGGTCCAGGGTCACATATTTAGGTAAATTATAATTGTATAATTAGCCCAAAAAGTGTCAAAGTATATTAGTTCTACTGTAAAACAAACAAACAAACAAACAAACAAACAAACATCAAAAACATAAAAGTATACTAAAAAATACTACGTCAAAATTGTTTAATTTAATGTCTGTCATTATTACTAGTTTTTTATTTAATAAATTAGTTTGAATAACTTATTAGTTTTAATTCATTATTTATTAATTCGTGAAGATTGTTTCTACACCAAATGTTTTTGAATGAAGCGAAGTCAACAAGCGTCCTATTGCTTCAAATGCAATCAGATCCATCAGAAAAACAAGACTTGAGACAGAAACACGGCCGGTCTGAAAGAACAGCAGTCAGACAGTCAGACTGATTCCCGAAGGCTTCTTTCACTGAAGTTTTGAGTCACTGATGTCCCGGCCGTCTGCTTTTCACCCCGTAATCAAACCGCACACGCGCTCAAATCCCTCATGAGACGAATCCACCCCAACCGCTGCAAACCCACTCAAGGTCAGCAGCGAGGAGCGAAAGACTATCCGTCTGCCAGCCGTGAGATCAAACACGCTTTCAGAGAGAGCGTTCGCTAAAGATCGGCCGAAAATACATTTCTGTCATCATTTATTCACCCTCATCATGACTTCTGCTCTTCTGTGAAACTCAAAGTCAGAGTGATGATTTCCCTTTAAAATGAAGGATTATAGTGATTACAGCTGTCCAAAACTAACCAAAACATCATAAAAGTGGTCCGTACGACTAATTTACAGCAACAAAACATTTCAACATCCATCTTGGGAAATCGCTTTAACAGCCGCTGCCATAAAACACATCACATCAGAAACACACAAACTGCTCTCTGACAACATAATTAACATGTTAGATCACAATTCAGAAACTAATGTAAAAAAATATAATATAATAAAAAAATATATATAATATAATAAAATATAATAAAAAATATATATAATATAATATAATATTTTTTAATTATTATATTTATTTTTTGATATTAAATGTAATTTATTTAATATTATATTATATATTTAAAAAAAAAAACACCACCCACACATTCACATACAAAACATGAATTTAATTAAATAAAATAATAAAAGAAAACACTAAATATCCAAAAATCAAGATAATTAAAAATATACATACAAATATATAAAGATAAAAATCTATAAAAATCTATACAATTATAAATATAAAATTCACAAATAAATATTTAAACTACGGTTTTAAAAAAATACAAATATTATTAAATTTAATCTTATTAATATTGATATTATTTAATATTATTCGATGTAATTTCATTAAATATTATTGTTTATTTTTTTTAAAAGCACACAACACACACACACAAAATACATGCATACATAAATTCAATGAAATAAAATAATAAACAAATGATAAAATATCCAAAAACGTCCTCAAAACATACCCTCAACCTTCAAGATAATTAAAAATATACATACAATATATAAGAAAATAGAAAAATGTAAAACAAATATAAATGGAAAATTGAAAATTAGATACTAAGATATAAAGATATAAAAAAGTAAAATAGTATCTATAATATTATTAATATTGATATTATTTTATATTTGTGTATTTGTATTTTTATATTTGTAATATTTAATGTATTTGTTTTATATTTCAAAAAAATAAAAATAAAATATATCCTCAAAAATCAAGATAATAAAATATATATATATATATATATATATATATAAAAAACACACACACACACACACACACACACACACACACACACATAAGAAAATAGTAAAATATGAAACAAATATAAATATAAAATTAATAAATAGATATTTAAACTAAGATATTTAAAAAGACAGACACATATATAATACATTTATAGATTTATAGACAGATAGATGTATAAAAAGTAATATAATATAATATATATTAGTCGAGATATAGTATAATATTATATATACATATATAATTGATAATTACATTTTAGAATTATATCAATATAAAATCATCAATATTATTGTATATATATTTTGTACAACAAATTAAAAAATACATATTAAGATATTTAAAATATTATAATAAATTCTAAAAGTATAAGTGAATTTATTATTAAAAATAAACATGTTATAATAATATTCTAAAATTATAAATAAATATTTAAAAAAAAAATATATATATATATATATATATACACATTTATATTTGTTTTCAAATAAAAAAAGGAAGATATTTTAGCTGTGGGGCAGCTCTAACTACATACTGTTGTAATCTACAAGATCCAACCCATGATATGTTCCCTCTAAACAAAACTGGACTTTGACTTTGTGTTTAATTTCACATCACACATGAAAGGCAGAAAGCAGGCAGTGCTGAAAGCGGCATGTGTGTGTGTATCACACTGAGACAGAGCAAGTGTGTGTGTGTTTGTGTGTGTGTGTGAGACAGTATTACAGCCTATTGGCAGCGATTCTGACTGACCCTTTAACCCAGACACTGACAGACTTCTGTCATCCGCTACAGAAACACCTTCACAGCTGGAGCCCATTGAGACCACAAACCTGATCACGTCACTAACAGTCTGTCTGTGCGTGTGTGTGTGTGTGTGTGTGTGTGTGTGTGTGTGTGTGTGTGTGTGTGTGTGTGTACCTGGTATTCATCACGTTGTGGGGACCAAATGTCCCCACAAGGATAGGAATACCAGTAGATTTTGACCTTGTGGGGACATTTCTCAGGTCCCCATGAGGAAACAGGCTTATAAATCATGCACAATGAGTTTTTTTTTGATGAAGTAAAAGTGTGCACAATCTCCTGTGAGGGCTAGGTTTAGGTGTAGGGTAGGTGTAGGGTCATAGAAAGTACGGTTTGTACAGTATAAAAACCATTACGCCTATGGAATGTCCCCATAAAACATGTAAACCCAACGTGTGTGTGTGTGTGTGTGTGTGTGTGTGTGTGTGTGTGTGTGTGTGTGTGTGTGTGTGTGTGTGTGTGTGTGTGTGTGTGTGTGTGTGTGGAGGATCATGAAGAACGCACGCCAGCAGGCACACAGACAGACAGAGAGATAAATGATAAATCAATGCGATCCCATTCTGTCACTTAAAGCAAAGTTATCTGGGAGAAAAGGAAATAATCATTCATTTCATCCTAACAAAATCATCTTTGAGTCTGTAATTCAAAGAGTAAACATACAGAAGCGGCGCTAGGAGAAACAGCTTTTACACCATATTCAACAACTCAGTCTGCTTTTGCTATGAAGTTTTTTAGAGGAGGAATCATTTCAAACAAACAGCCCAAAATAAACTCACTATTTACTGTAAGAAGTAAAATACAGAAAAAGCCAGTTAAATATAATCAAGGAAGGTTTTTTTTTGTTGTTGTGTGCAATATTATTGAGTCATTTACTTACAAACATAAGCAAACAAACACATATAGATTTTAAATGACTTTCAATTATATTAACATAACTGCTAATTTATTTATGCTTATATTATAGAGATAAACATGTTAATTAAACATATATATATATATATATATATATATATATATATATATACACACACATACATATACACACACACACACACACACCCACACACACATACACACACACACATTTATTTATTAAATTATTATTTTATTATTAATAATTATAATTATTATTAAAATTATATTTTTTAAATACATTCAGTTATATTACTATTTCCCATTTAATTGTTAACTATTTTATATTTAAGTTGTGACTAGATAGATAGATTTATGGATTTATAAAATAATAAAAATATAATATAATATAATATAATATAATATAACCCAAAAAGTTATTTAAAAGCTATATATTTTTATAAATATCTATAGATAAAATAAGTATAAGTATAAATAATGAGTATAAAACAAATATTAAATTACATAGATGTTAGACATTTAATAGAAAACAGATAATTAAACAAAAATATTTACAAATCTGATGCACAGACAAAGATATATGGAATGTCCCCATAAAACATGTAAACCCAACGTGTGTGTGTGTGTGTGTGTGTGTGTGTGTGTGTGTGTGTGTGTGTGTGTGTGTGTGTGTGTGTGTTTGATCATTATTTTTTCAAGCATTTAAAATAATTTATAATTTTTTAATTCTATATTTTTTATTACACATATACACACTTATATACATTCTATACATTCTTATACAATGTTTATATATAATTTATATTAATTTAAAAATAAGAAATATTTAAATATTTAAGTATTTTATAATTTTATAAATAGATTAAAAACAGTGTTATTACTTCAATGGTTAGACTGTAAAAAAAAAAAATCAAAGCTTAATTAATTTGTGAAATTTAGTAGCTTTTATTTAGTTTTAATTAATTATTAGTTTTAATTATTTAATTAGTAATTGGTGATTTATAATTATAAATAACCACCAAAAACTTACCTACATATGTTTTTGCTATAATATTTTAATATGAAAAAAAGTGCCACAACATTCTGTTTAGCGATGACGCACAAAACAAAACAAAACAAAACAAATGTGGACAATTTCAATTAATTGACAAATTAATCAACATAACAAGCACTAGCTGAAGTCTTAACGCTCTCAGACTCGCTCATCACACGAAGATCACGTAACCAGTCAGTCTTTAGGAAACCTAATGGCCAAATAAATCATCATGATATTTACAGCTAAATCATGGCCAACATATTGTGAATATGCAATATTGCACCCAGGCCTCATTAGATGCCGCTATAAAGTCAAAGTGCCAGACAAAAACAGCCCAGTTATGAATCATATTTATACTGCATCTATTATTAGTCTTTTATTAGTTTAGAGGCGAGACGGCGTGTCAGAAGACAGTAACGCAGTGAATTTACTGTAGCAGCTTTATAAGACGAGCGTTTCAGAAACACTTAATAACAGCTCTCCAACACAAACTGACCTCAAACGTCAGCTCTGGGTGATTTATAACACATATTCATCATGCATTTACAATCATTTAGAAGTTTAAGGAACACTGTGCGCTTTTTATTTGGCTATTAAGTTGCCCAAGTAGATTGTAATGGTGCACATAAATAAAAATGATTAAATATTTCTCTTGTGTTCAATCAGTGAGCAACTTACTTCTTGCATTAGGCATTCTGAACTGGTTTAGTTGAAACGACGCATTAGAAGATGCCTATTTCAGATCAAATACAGAAATACCAAAATATTGTATATCTAGAGCTAAAAATAACCTGAACCAGCTTCAGCTTCAGCTTTAGAGCTCTGCTAGTAAACAGAAATGTAAAGTGATCTTACAGGATTACATTGAGTAAGTAAACATCGATACAGTGAAACTGAAGCTCTGTAATAAACCCAGAGAGTGTCTGAAATGGACCTTCATAGAGTCTGATATGAAACAGTCTAGATAGACAGCATCTCATGTGACACACAAATAGTGTGTAGCACACAGGATTGAGCCGACTGATGTATATATAACTGTTTTATTATTATTATTATTAATATTAATATTATTATTATTATTATTATTATATTACTACTTTCCATTTGAGTCTGACATTATACTGTTATTTAAATAAATAAACTAACTAAAATTAAAACTATGTAACTATATAAATAAAAAACTAAATAAATATATATATATATAAACAGAACTAAATAAAAAACAAAAATGACTAAACAACTTACAACTAAAATAAATCCAATAATCAACTAAATAAATAAATAACAATTAACTAAACAACTAAATAAATAAACAGACTAAAATAAAAACTATGTAACCATATAAATATCAAAACTAAATAAAAACAAATAAATAAAACTAATAACTAAAATTAAATAGAAATATATAAATAAATATAAAAAATATAAATATAAAAAATATAAAATATAAAAAAACAACTAGATATTCAACTAAAATAAAATCTATAATCAACTTAAAAAAATAACTAACAACTAAATCAACAAAAAGATAAATAACTAAAACAACAAAAATTCAATTACTAAACAGAAATAACTAAATAAAGTAAAACTAAAATCAATAATTAACTAAATAAATAACTTAAAAACAACTAAAATAAATAAACAAATAAATAGCTATAAACAAAACTCATTTACTAAACAAAAACAACTAAAATTACAACTAAGATAAATAATTTACTAAATAAATAAATAACAATTAACGTAAAAACAACAAATACTTAAATAAATATAATAAATAAGCAAATTAACTGAACTAAAATTAATTTAAAAAAAACAAAAATAACTACATTACATCTAATTAAATAAATAACAGCTAACTAAATAAATAAATACCTAAATAAAAATGAGCTAGCTCAAATATAAAACAACAAAATAAACTAAATTAAAAAAAAGAACTAAAACTAAATGACAAGTAAACAAACTAACAAACAACTAAATAAATAAAAAATAACTAATAACCTAACTAAAAAAGTTTCATTCAATTATATTACTACTTTTCATTTAAGTATTTATACTGACATGTTTCCCATTTGTATTAAGGTACATTCATTTTTATGCTGGTGTGTCTTTCCAAGAGCATTTTGCAATGCATTATGGCACTGCCTTTGCTGTGAAGGATAAACGCAACACTGCATTAAAGTTTGGCCAAAAACAAGGCCTATAATCACAAGAACAATCATAACACTGCTGCTGACCTTTGTGTCTGGATTGTACTCATGCTGTCTAGGCACTAGGTTTCACCTCAGAGCTTGAATGCAAATGCATTTCCACACACAAACCAGACCGCCCCAGATATCACACATATTATTTGAGCTACACAAACCCTATCTATGGGAGCTGTGGTGTCTGAGCGTCTGACGCCAAATCTGCCGGTCATCCAGATGGAAAGAGAGCAGGCCAACACTCACTCCCACAGCAAGAGAAAATCACAGTCTAGACTCCACGCCTCATCATTACTACAGCGCACACTATACCTTCATTTCCTCACAAATCACTGTAATTATTATTACTCAACAGCAGCCGCTCGGAAATGTCATCCGACACGCAGCGCAAACATGAAACGCTTCATGTTCAATCGTGAGAATAATATGGCTGACTGTAAAGGTCTCGAAATAAACAAAATCTTGAATATATTATTTTAATGAAATGATCTAAGCGGTTGCATGGCGAAAAAAATATTTTTCTTTCTTTTGGAAATACAGATTTAATGTACTAACATTGACAAAGCCGCCTCACATAATTAATGAAAAGGCTTATTTCATAAATTAATTTTAGTAATGAGCTCATTAAAATATGACCACCCATATTTACATATTCATGATGGTCTGCTGTGTGTGAGTTCAGCCAATCACAAGAGAGGGCATTTACATATTTAAAGGTACAGTAGTGAAAACTGCTTCATGTACAAGTAAAAAAAACATTTAGGTTATATAGGTTCTAAGTAAAAATAAATAAATAACAGAAAACAGTAAGTAACAATAAAATTTGCTTGTTAGGAAAAATCCAAAATCACAATACAGCTGTAAATTAGAAGCATTGATGCATTATTTTTTGCATCTAATGATGCATCTAATGTTTAATATTTTTATTTAATAATAACAATAACAACAATAAACAATTTTCTTAAATACTTTTAACAGTGAAATATTACAACAGAAACAATTACAATTTACAATTAATAATAGTAATAATAATAATAATAATAATAATTATTATTATTATTATAACACTAAGTGTTTATTAAATACTCTTATTAATTTTACAGTGAAATATTACAGTAAAAATAATTAAATTAGCAATAATCATAACAAAATAATAATAATAATAATAATAATAATAATAATAATTTATTATTAATAATAATAATAATAATATTTATTAATGGTATCTTACAACATTAATCATTCTTATAATTATTATACTCATTAATTTTACAGTGAAATATTGCAGTAGTAATTATTATTTTGTTTAAATAAATTAACATTAATCATAACAATAAATAATAATATTTATTATTATTAATAATAATAATATTATTAATAACATTTATTACTAATATCCTACAACAATAATAAATCTTATTTGGTTTTAATTTTTTAATAATAATAATAATAATAATATTAAAATAGTAACAGTATTGTTTACAATAGTAATAACTATTTAGATAAAAATGTTTAGTAGCAATCAAAACAGCAACAAATTATTATTATTATTATTATTATTATTAATATTATTATCAGCATTAATATTATTAATAGTAATAATAATAATATTTGTGCTAACATCTTACAACAGTATTATTTAATAAAAATAAAATAATAATTATTATTATTTTTATTTTTATTAAAATTATTTTCTTAAAATGTTTAGTAGCAATAACATAAATTATTATTAATAGTAATAATAACATAATTTTTATACTGATATCTTACAGCAGCAATAATACTATTTTTGTTTAATATTTTAACAATAATAATTATTGTTGCTTTATTTTTCTTAAATAATCTACATTACAGTAAAAATTTCCAACTGTAATAATTCTTATAATGAAAACAATAACAATAAAATAGTAATAATATATAGTACTATTATCATTACAGTAATAATAATATTGTTAATAATAAAAATAATAATAATATTGTTGCTAACAGTATTATTTACAGCTGAAGCTGCCAATCTCTTATTTTCAAGGTCAAATAGCCATTATTATTATCCAAGCAATTCAACACAGATAAAAATCAACAGATTTCTGACAATATTTCTCATCAAATCTGTTTTACTCAGAAATAAGGTGTTTATGCAAGTACATTGGAATGCAAAAGCAATTTTCATGTCAAGTGTTCAGCTATATCTAGTTCACTGGCGTTTGACTTCAGTCTTAATTTAGTCTGCAGTTATGAATAAAGTCGCAGACACGAGACAGACAGCTTGACTAATAGACGCACTACAGACAGACACAGACTCCTAACAGGCTGTTGAGAGTCATTCAGACGAGGAGATCGCGCCGCTCGCTCAAGTGACTCCTAATAGAGCTCTAGTTAAACCTGGACTAGCGGCCCGGCTCAACTCGACTCAACAGGATAATTACAGCTGGCGGCGAACAGCGGCGCGGTGAAGAGGCCTTCACTTAATGGAGTGTATTTACACACCGCCGGAGAGTGAAGGGCCGTAAATGTCAGCGTTATGACTCAGTCTACATGTAAACCACACCGTACCACAGATCCAGCGTCCAAGCGTTTAACCTCGCCCCGCACAAGCTGATATTTACTAATTACGCTCGCTGAGTGACAACAAATAAAGTGGGGCGACACTGGAGACGCTCTTGAAGGTGAAGGTTTAGAGGAGGAACTGTGAAATCGAAGTCTTTTGCTGCGGTTTCACAGCTTTCTGGGAGAAAGACGAGCCGTTTACGGGCCAAGCCGAGTTGATTCAGCATCTGACGGAAAAGGACGCCAGGGTCACTCGGATAAGACGTTCGGATCTCGCTGACTGGATCGGGTTCGTCTCAGTTTGGAGTTTCAGGAGGAAGGGAAAGAAACATTATGATCTAGAAGACTGCAGAGAGACAGAGAGAGAGAAAGGACACGTCGTCCACAACATCAGCCGAAAATATAAGAGAGAAGAA
>NW_027394467.1:0-7500 GCF_049309525.1 Garra rufa | reverse complement strand
CGTGCGTGAGAACAGTTGACAGTGACAACAGCAGAGAGGAAGTGTTTACAGATGAAAGACGCGGGAATAAAACAAGATTAGATCTGATCGGATGGAAATGTAGACACCAGAAAAACATCGCTTGATCTAGAAAAGAAAAAAAAAGCTGACAGAATATGAGTTTCCATTGTGTTGGTACATAGTGAATGCAAACCGGCTTTGTCTAGCTATAAAATAATTTAAAATAATCAAATAAAATCAAGTCAAATAAAATAAAAATGTAAAAAAAAAAAAATCCTAATATGCATCAACTTTTGAGTATTGTGACTTTAACATTTACATTTCACAATTTTTCATAACTGTCTTCTGACAGTTTTTTTTATTACAATTCATTTTAAATTACAATTAAGTTTATCATATTATTATTATTATTATTATTATTATTATTAATAATAATAATAATAATAATAATCATTCTTATTATTACTGTCACTTTTGTTATTATTATTTTTACTATTATTAATTTATTAATAACTCCATTATTGTAATTTTTAGCATTGTTGTTCTTAATAATAACAATAATAATGGTATGATTGTTATTACCATTATTGTTGTTACTATTATTGTTTTCACTATTGTTGTTAATAATAATAATAATAATAATAATAATAATAATCAAACCATTACTTTAATTATCACTATCATTGTTGTTCTTAATAAAAACATGAATGGTGATTAATAATAATAATAATAAATGTAATAATAACAACAACAATAATAATAATAACAACAACAATATTATTATTCCTACATTTATTATTATTATTAATTTACATTATTTTTATTAATATAATTATGGTTGTCGTTATTGTTAATAATAATCATATTAATACTTTTTTTTTATTATTGTAATTACTACTATCATTGTTGTTCTTAATAACAATGATAATACCATTATTATTATTATTATTATTATTATTATTACTACATTTATTATTATTATTATTAATTATCATTAAACAAATTACCATACATTTTAGAACATAATATATATTTATATATACACAAAACAAAACAAAGCCAATTGCACCAATTTACAAACACACATGAAGTACTTATACAAAGGTGCATGACTTTAATATGCAAATGCATTGTTTCTTAGTGTAATAATAACTTATAATGGCATATAAAAAGCAATTAAGACATGAATGTTTGAAAAAGCATTTTGCATCTCCATGATATATGCATGGATTTGAGTGGGTTTACGTTATGCATATTCACAAAGAAACATGAATTGATTCAAAATACTGTACAGAGATATGCAAACAATCCAATCAAAGTCAACCTTTTGCTGAATGCCATAAAAATGCCTATAAATTACTCATACTGCGATTCCTGCCTCATTCTTTCACAACTTGAAACACTATTAAACACTCCAATCCTTTCATTTCCAGGCTGACATGCTGTCAAAGCACATCTACTGTAAAAAAATATATATTTTTTTTATTGTTAAAATATCAGTAGAGCGGCTTTGTTTTCAGTGTCATCTAAAGGCAAACGTAGGCGAGTACGTGTGATACGGGCTGGCTGGAGTCTGTGTGTGCATTCAGCATCTGTACAACACCACAAAAACAAAGTTTGATTTGCTATTTAATCAGCGATTAGTGAACACAGCATGTGTGTGTGTGTGTGTGTGTGTGTGTGTGTGTGTGTGTGTAAATTTACCCCCGGTGGTCCGAACGGCTTCATTAGGCCCGTCTTACTCTTTTGAAGCCGTGGACCGGCTCAGCGGAGGACTTGAAAGCCGTTTGTGCAGATACAGGAAAAAGCCAGGCGTGCAATTATCACAACACAAAAGACAGTCGTGCATTTCAGACCGGCCGAAATGAGCTCGCTAATGCATGTGTGTGCCGGATTCAAACAAGCTCGACATGAAAGCCACATCCAGCGGTACGCCAAACCACGGCGTCGGCGGTCTGTTTAACACGGCACCCTGCGTTGGGTTTAATTTCTCCAGCAAACACGTCTCTCCGGCGCTTTACACCTACAGTGTCCTCCCGTCAGCCGCGAGAAAGACAGATCTGTAATTACTGTCTCGCACTAAAAATGACACAGAGCCTATAAACAGTGCACTTCGAGGAAGATGTTAATGTTGGACTCTGGACTAAAAACATTGGTCAGTATGTCAGATGCATGCATGTTTATGTGCATGCAAACCAAAAGCCAAAAAACCTACTGCTACTAATTTATTGCTTGTTAATGCAACAAAAAAAACTCCACTGAGAAAGGGAAGGTTTTTCTGAAAGGTGCAGTTTCATGTTTCATAAAAATGACACGCAGAGCCTATAAATGGTGCACTTCAAGGAAGACGCTAAGGTCGGACTTGGACTAAAAAAATTGGTCAGTATGTCAGATGCATGCATGTTTATGTGCATGCAAACCAAAAGCCAGAAAACCTATTGCTACTAATTCAATGCTTGTTAAGGCAACAAAAAAAAACCACCATTGGGAAACAGAGAAGGTTTTTCTGGAAGGTGAGCATGACCTTCAGCTTCCTCAATAGTGTGCAGACAGGGTTTCAACCAGCTGCAAACTTATACTGAATTTATCTTTGGAGTGAAACACCCACTTCTGTCATCATTTACTGACTCTCAAGTCATTCCAAATCTGTAGTTGAGTGTTTACTAGTGTCCTTATGCATTATAAACACGCTATTTTCCTATTTAATACTGTAAAGCTGCTTTGACACAATCTGTATTGTGTAAAAAATCTGTATCTGTACTGTAAAAAGCGCTATATAAATAAAGATGACTTGACTTCTATGGAATAAAAGTAGTTAAATTTTAAAAAATCATGCAGTGATTTGTCAAAGTCAATGGGATCCAATGTTGTTCAGACCCCAGAGTTCCTTAAAGTATAATTTTTTGATCTTTTTGAAAAAAAAAAAAAAGATAGCATCAACACCATACTATTTAACATTGGTTTCCCAAGAAACTCAACTCAAGGCTTGTTCTCAATATTGTTTGGATCTCAATGCTTAAAATATCTTCTTTGTGCCCCACATATAAACAAAAGCCATGCAGGTTTGATTATCTTTGGAGTGAAATGTTCTTTTAAGTCTCACTCTACAGTACATTTTCTTGTTAATTATTGTTTTACTCAAATTACAGAACAAAAATGGGCAGCAAATGTCATCTGATGCTGCCTTCAACAATAAAACACGAGCCAAGCAACAATTTATCATTTATATTTAACATTCTTCAAAATATCTTTGTGTCCCACGGATGAGCAGAAGTCATGCAGGTTTGGATGATTTCTTTAGAGGGCACCTGTTATGCCCACTATATACAAGATGTCATATAAGTCTCAGGTGTCCCCAGAATGTGTCTGTGAGGTTTCAGCTGAAAATACCCCACAGATCATTCATTATATTATTTTGAAAATGCCTATTTTAATATTTTGTGCATGCCTCTTTAAATGCAAATGAGCTGCTGCTTCCCACCCCCTTTTCCAGAATAGAGTTGTGCCTTTACAGATCATACCTCAGATATTCTGTTTGGTTTTAATTTTCATGTCTATTGCACTGAAATCATGCGTTTTAAAGCAATATCAGTTTAAACTTCTGATAGAGGCAGTGTTGCCAAGTCTGCGAGTTGGGGTATTTTAACACTGTTGCTGCGGGTTGTTTTTCATGTCCGTGGGTTGAGATGACCCCAATAACGTAATTTCTAGCCTTTGGAATGCAAATTTTACAAGGGACGCCCCACCAAGACTGGATTGGGCTAGTTTTGGACTAGCCTTGGGTTGCAATTGGACGGGTTTTGTGGTGAAAACCTGGCAACCCTGGATATAGAGTTTTCTGAGCGCACACAGACAAAGCATGCACACAGAAAGTGGCTGTCACACGCCATGTGAGTACTAAAAAAAAGGTTTAAAAAAAAAAAAAGGTGCATTAAGATACAAAAACACAGTCCGTTGGTATTTGATTAGAGCTAAAAAATTATTAGTCGCAATTAATTGATTCAAAATAAAAGTGTATGTTTGCATGCTATATGTGTGTGTACTGTGTATATTTATTATGTATATATATATATATATATATATATATATATATATATATATATATATATATATATATATATAAACATACACACATATGTATATATTTTACAAAAATATTTGTATGTATTGCATGTTTTCCTTAATATATACATGTATTTGTGTGTATTTACATAAATATACACAGTACACACACAAATAATATGCAAACATAAACTTTTATTTTGAATCGATTAATCGTGACTAATAGTCTTGCAGCTCTACATTTGATGTTATGACATAATTTTTGGGTGAACTGTTCCTTTAAGACTTCTCCAAGACATGCAAAAACAGGTAGAAAATGCAGTTTCATGTTGTATTCTACAAAAAATGAATCAAGCAATAATTTCTATACACATTTTAGAAGCACTACGACTTCATCATTAGGTCATCATCCTCATTAGGGATGCACCGCTGGAAAATTATAATTTTGTCCAAATTTATTGTGTTATTTTCAATAAAGGTGTGGTTATTTTATTGGCTTCTGTTTTATTCAGTATCATTCAAATTACTGAGTTAAATTATAAAGTCTTACAAAACTACTTTATATTATTTAATAAAATAATATAGAATTATTACAAAGCATTTTCGTTTCGGTTTTCGGCCAAGGTGCATCCAGAATTTTTGGTTTCGGCCCAGAATTTTAATTCCGCTACAACCCTAATCATCATGATTATCATCACCAACTCAAAGCTTGATCTCAATGTTGTCTGTACCTAACGTTACTCAAAACATCTTTGTGTCCCAAAGAACAAACAACTTCTACATCTTCTAGTTAATTATTCTGTTTCACTCAGATGTACATAATATTCATTTCATGCTGGCTTCAAAAATAAAATTTCAAAAAGTGATTTGTGTTAACTACTACTTCAAGTTTGGAATTAAGCTTCTTAATTTTTTTAAAAGAAGTCTTTTAGGCTCACCAAGTCTACATTTTTTTATGCAAAATCCAGTAAAAACTGTAAAATTGTGAAATATTATTACAATTTCAAATATCTGTTTTCTATGTAAATATACTGCAAAATGTAATTTATTCCTGTGATCAAATCTGTATTTTTAGCATCATTACTCCAGTCTTCAGTGTCACAAGAAATCATTCTAATTCATACTATGAAAAGTTATTTTAATCTGCAATAATATTTCACAACTTTCACTGCATTTTTGATCAAACAAATGCACACTTTTATCATATTATGGTACAAAAGACTTTTTAAATGCACAAAGACTTCATCATCATCATCATCACCAACTCAAAGCTTGTTCTCAAAAGATCATGTTTCATTACTGTAATCGCACAACACGGACACTAACATCCCACGAAGACGCCCACGGCCTCAACACACGCGAAACTCGACCAGATAATCAGCGCTCACCGACGGATCTAAAGAAAATGACTGACAGCAAAGTTTAAGCTGAAAGACACCGGCTGCCAGCATCAGCGTTCAGATCATCCGTGCCCACATCAACACACACACGTTCTGTATAACCGTGTTATTCTTCAGCGCGTGAATCATCCACACGCAACAATATGTCAAACACGCTCATTTCAAACGGCGCCAGAGGAAAGAAGCAGACGCGCACGGCACGCGCAGGGTTCGCGCTCGACTGGATTCCTGAAATCAATCGCCGCTCTGAATGAACACACGCGGCCGATGAGCGATACGGTCGCCATGGAAACGGTCTCGGCGCAGCATCTTCTGACGTGCGCCAGTGTTAACCTCTTAAGTGGCAACGGCACGCGCGGCATCAAAACACACACGGCAACGTGATCACAGCCTCGACGCCCTCCCATGCATAAACAGATGGATGAAAACAGGCTGAAGGCATCATGGGAGCACAATGATGCAAACGAGGAGCTGCAAGGTGAATTCTGGGAAATGTGTGCTGGTTAATGACATATGTAGTAAAAGAATGCATAATTTGAGTGTACATTTGTGCCAAGGTCACAGAGTTTCTGCTCATTAAAAATGGAGACAGCACATTCTTTGTCTAGAGAAACAATTAATTATTGATTAGATCAACAATGAGCACCTCGCCCCCTCTTTAGTCCATTTCTGCAGGCAAAAACAATTCAATCAACCAGCACTGGACCAATTAACACATATCTGATGTGTGCATTTACTGACCACAGACCACCAATAAAGTAAAAGTTCAAGCAAAAATGAAAATTTGCTGAATTTAAATCACCCTCAGGCCATCCAAGATGGGCTAGAGGAGTTTGTTTCTGAAACTCATGTAGCATTCCATCACTTGCTTACCACTGGATGTGAATGGGTGCCGTCAGAATGAGAGTCCAAACAGCTGATAAAAACATCCATAAGTAATTCACACCACTCCAGTCATTGAGTTAACATCTTGTGAAGCCAAAAGCTGCGTGTTTGTAAAAAAACAAATCCATCAACACATTAACTTCAAACCAAGTCCATAATCCATAATAATGCTTCCTCCGGTGAAAAGGTCCATCCACTGTTGTTCTCTCTTATCAAAATCCACATGCATGTTTGTTCTGGACTGTTTTGGCTTGTAAACAGTGCTTGATCTCAGATTTCTCTCCTGATTCAGACAACTTTTTTTTCAATGGAGCGTTATTGACTATGTCTGGAAGCAACCATTTTAAACTGATAATGTATTAATGACGTATTAATGCAGATTTTGGCTTCTCAAAACATTCATTGATGAACTGAAGTCATTTAGATTGTGGATAATTGTGATGTTTTATCAGCTGTTTAGGCTTTCATTCTGATGGCACCCAATCACTGCAGAGGATCCATTGCTGAGCAAGTGATGAAATACTAAACTTTTAAACTGTTAGCAAATGTAAATTTTTTGGGGTGAACTATTTCTTTAATGTGAAGACTCTTCACAGTCTCTCAATGGAGTAACTTGTCCCCTATAAATACAACCAACTTTTTCAATGAAACAACTGCCATTTAAAATATGAAAGTAAATTATATACGTGACCATGGACCACAAAACCAGTCTTAAGTAGCATTGTATACATTATACATCGGATGGCTCAAAATTGTATTATTTTTCTTTTCATGCCATAAATCAATAAGATATTAAGTAAAGACCATGTTCCATGAAGATATTTTGTAGATTTCCTACCCTAAATATATCAAAACTATAAGCTTTGATTAGTAATATGCAGTTCTTTGCTAAGAACTTCATTTGGACAAATTTGAAGGCGATTTTCTAAATATTTAGATTTTTTCACCCTCAGATTCCAGATTTTCAAATAGTTGACCTATCCTAACAAACCATACTTCAATGGATAGCTTATTTATTCAGTTTTCAGATTATGCATAAATCTAATATTTCCAAATTTGACCCTTATGACTGGTTTTGTGGCTCAGGTTCACATATCAATAACAACAACAACAACAATAAAAATGAGAACTTTAAATTAAAACACATACTTGG
>NW_027394466.1:0-27373 GCF_049309525.1 Garra rufa | reverse complement strand
TTTTACATATGATTTAAGGGGGAAAAGACAAAAAAAACAATAAATAAATAGTAATAAAAATTTAACATTAACATATTTATAATCAAACTCTTATAATGACCCATAATTCCTAATAGTTATTCAAGTAATATTATTTGAATATCAAATATTCAATATTAAATAAGTAAATAAATAAAATAACAAATAACTAGAATTAAAAGAGAGGGAGGGTTATATAAAAATGTAGTTAATGTAGGCTAATATATATTCCTTAATGTTATGGTATATTCTTTGATTTTAGAGTTGCACATATCTTTTCAAAATGTATACATTTGCTCTTAATTTAATGTTATCCTCTCCATAATGTACTTTAGAAACTAAAGCTACTCATTTAAAACTGGGGATTCTTGCTTTCTCCAAAAGAATATTGCATTAAAAGCTGTAATTCTCAGCATTCTAAATAAGTATACATCATCTTTATTAAGTAGCATAGGTCCTATACCCAAAACTATATTTTGTATCTCTATATATTTAGTTTCTTAAAAAAAATCTTCCCTAGGCTACTTCACTGAAGTACTTCTGTTCGCTAGAAGTTCAGTGCAACTCATCCAACATCCTAAAGATAAATTATTATAATTAGAAGATATTTCAAGTGTCATAAAATATCGCATATAAATTTTCCAAGCAAAATGTATATTTTAGTCAGAATTATTGCGCTCCTATTTGGCGCGCATGCGCGCAGCAGCGCTCGTTAAATCTGAAAATTAGCAGCAAAATGGATACATTTGCATGACTTTCGAACATTTACAGATGGAGAATATAACTGTAAAATGTACGTTTTGAACTGAGGGGGAAAAAACATGTCACAAACGCATAAAACAGCACAAAATATACGCTGTTTGATGGTGGATCGATTTGATCCACGATCAACCTCTAGGGCTGCTTCAGAAACGCGTGCACACGCAATTATCTAGACTAGATAAACCTGGGTCAAATTAGTGAGATTGCGTGAGCTTCAATTACTGTTTATGGAACCACTTTAGCCCCAACTCATTTGTTAGGCTCATTCAAGTCCGGTTTTGGAGTTTAATCCCCGCTTTTCTAAGCGTCTTTTATGGAACAGCCCCCAGATCCTGTTGATAAAACAGGATACAGAAACCTTGTGGAATAGCTTGACAACATATGAGATGCAAAAAAACAGGAAGCAGTGCTGCCTAATGGCTACTAACAGAGATACTACCACATTGACATGGTGACAGGTGCTGGGCCCATAGAGTACCTTCACTGATGGCCTGTGTAAAGAAAAAGAGATGGCACTTCTGTCTAATGGAAGTATTTATTCAAAAGGCTGACACAGCTGATCTCCCTAATCATCAATTAACGATGGATAAGAACAAAAATAAGACTTAGGCAGCATCCTGTCATCATTAGCCTCTTCACCATAGGTTAGTTTGTCTCCAAGAAGCTTACACTGGTCCCTCCGTGTCTGTGCATCAAGCTTGCTAAAGCCGAGCAGCACTCCGAAGTTGTCTTGAACTTCCCTCAGAGACTGAAAGTGGTCCTCCAAAGACTGGATGCAACAGTCTCCCCTTGGGTTGCCCAACCCTGTTCCTGGAGATCCACCTACCTGCAGACTGTAGTTCTAGCCCTCCTCCAACACAGCTGTCTGTAATTATCAAGTGCTACCTAATGAACAGGGTTGGGCACCCCTGGACCACAACATTAAAAAAAATTACACTTTCAGTCTTTTTATTGCATCACTTTGTGACTCGTCAGCTGCCTCATAGGCAAAGTGCCTTTTTCTGATCCTTCAGCACTGCCTCAGTGTTCATTTGTTCACAAATCTCTTTTGCTGAGACCTGCTCATACATAAACCAGTTGTCCTGTAACTGTCTAAATTTTCTTTCTTTTCTTTTTTTAATAAGGCCCACTGCGACATCAAGCTGCATGTTGGCTGATTGAAGGTGCTTGCTTGTGGTGTTGATACTGGAGAGAATGTCATACCCAAGACACAGCAAATCTGAAATCTAAATGAGCCAATTTCTTTGGCAAGAGAGTGCGCCTCAACTTTCACTGGGGGGTCTTTAGTCTGTTCCCTGACTTCCAACAAAGCTTCTCTCACCTTGCCTGCTTGGTACTGTAAAGGTTTGATACTGTTAACCCGGCTCTCCCATCGTGTTTTACTCCAGGACTTGAATGTGACATCCACATATTTCTGCAAGATAGCCCATCTTTGAGGAGACTCTGAGAAGAGTCTGTAAAGTTTTTCCACATTCCCAAAAAAAAAAAAACAAGTGGCATCCTTGGACGCTTTAGCAACATCCGAAACCATTAGATTTAAGCTATGTGTTCCACAAGGCACATGGATTTTTTGCTAACAGCCTAGCCTGCACACCTTTATTTCGGCCCTTCATGTTTGCACCATTGTTATAAGATTGTCCCCTACAGTCTTAGACCAGTAGATTCAGGAGCTATGAGAAAACCCAAGATCTCTTCCTTTTATCTCTGGTGGTTTGCCAAGACATCTGTTCTTGGTGACTAAGATCTTGGGTGCAATCCAATATTATGGCATAATATTTTTTTATTTCCGCCACCAATTTGACACAGCTTATCAGTCCATTTTGGATAGTTTTCCCTAAGAATGTGATATGCTGTGCTCTACTGTCAATTCGTCTCACGTGATCTCTCAAAACAGAAAATTCCCATTGTAATGTATCAACAGGTCCCCTAAGTGCCAGATTTCTTTCTGCCAAGAAAGAAATCATAATACTGATTAAGTGTGAGAACTTCTCTCTAATGATTCTTTTCTGCCTCCAAGAGGGCCATTTCAGCCTCATCAGTAGTTGAAATTTCCCAGGTTGAGAGAGCGGTTAAGCAAAATGGCGAGGGTTATGTACAAAAAGAGATTGGGTCTTTCAGAAATCATTCTAATATGCTTATTTATTATCAGTGTGGAAAACAGTTGTGTTGCTTTGAAAACTTACATTTTTCCGGATTCTTTGATTAATACAGAGTTAAAAAGTTTATTCAAAATAGAATTCATTCATAATAACACACACTACTGTTCACGAGTTTGGGGTCAATAATTTACCTTCTCTCCTAGAATCATTGCTCGACCCCTTGAATTCAGGTTCAGAATAGAAACTATTATACAGTTAAATGTCCTATCTTTTATAATACAATCTACATATTCCAACGCAAGCCTCAATTTTGCCTTTCTCTCTCTTCTCAGTACATTACCGCAGGCACACCTTGCATTGCTGCAGAAAATAACATCAATTCACCCTCCACTTTGTGTTTGGTATGTACATAACATTTTATTTTTGTACTTCCTGCATGGTGCTTGGACCCCTGAAAGAGGTAGGACAATATTTCTGACACAATTTCTGTACATGGTGCAAAACAGAAAAACTACTAAAGTGACATATTGCACAACAGACTTAGGAATTTTGTCTTTAATCCAGATTTAAACATAGAGAGTGTGTATGAACCCCGAACGTTATTAGAAAAGCTATTCCAGAGTTTGGGAGCCAAATGTGAAAAGGCTCTCCCTCCTTTAGTGGACTTTGCTATCCTAGGTACTACCAAAAGTCCAGAGTTTTGCGACCTTAGGGAGCGTGATGGATTGTAGCGTGGTAGGAGACTAGTTAGGTATGCAGGAGCTAAACCGTTAAGGGCCTTATAGGTAAGAAGTAATATTTTGTAACTGATACAGAACCTAATAGGCAGCCAGTGCAGAGACTGTAAAATTGGGGTAATATAATCATATTTTCTTGACCTGATAAGAACTCTAGCAGCTGCATTTTGGACCTTCTTTGTTCACTTTGAGGCACAAAACAGCACCACTGCACAGAAGACCCCACATCCTCCTGATGACCAGGTGATTAATCTGTCCTCGGACAGGTGTGAGATCAACGCACGCAAAGGTCCGGGTCCTGACAACATTACTAGTCGCGTACTAAGAGACAGTGCAGTAGAACTCACTGATGTCTTCCCAGATATCTTCAACACCTCTCTCAACCAGGCTGTCATCCCCACATGTTTTAAAGCCACCACCATCATTCCGGTCCCAAAAAAGTAATCTCCCTCCTGCTCTAAAGACTACCATCCTGTTGCACTTACTCCCATACTCATGAAGTGCTTTGAACGGCTAGTCATGCAAAACATCAAGTCTGTCCTGTCCCCCTCCATGGACCCTTTCCAGTTTGCGTACCTTTTTTTTTTAAAAAAAGGCTGTTTGATCTCTTTTGCATGTTTACTTTGTAAACACTGGGTCGGTACTTCTGCAGCGATGTAAAACGATTGTGAAGTTTGAGAAGACGAGGCAAGACAAGCTAGACAAGATAAGCATTTGAGGTTAAAAAGTTCATAAATTGTCTTTTTTTTTTTTTTTTTTGAAAATAGCTGATCGTTCACCCTGATGAAGGCAAGTTAGCCGCAACGCGTCGGTGCATGGTATCTGTTTTTAATTGTTAAGCCATGTGAATAAAGGCTTTTTATTCTTAAGAAGATTTTCGAGTGCCTTGGTCTGAGTAGTTTTTTTAGCTGATCGTTCAGTTAGATTACACTGGATAAGACTTTTCCTCTGCTAGGATAATTTAGAGCCCTTTGAAGCTGCACTTACCTGCATTTTCGAATTTCAAACTCGCAGGCACCATAGAAGTCTACTATATGGAGAGATATCCTGAAATGTTTTGCATCTCCACTCAGCACTCGCACATCTGGACAAAAAAAGAGTCTTACATCCGAATGCTGTTTAACTTCAGTTCAACAGCATTCAACACTATCATCCCCCAACAGCTCACTCAAAAACTGGTCCAGCTGGGCCTCAACACCTCAAAGTGTAACTGGCTGTTGAATCTCCTGACCGGAAGACCACAAGCAGTACGGGTCGGCAGCAACACATCCAGCACCATCACTGTAAACACAGGGGCCCCTCATGGGGACTTTATGAGTCCGTCATGAATTATACATTAGCTTGTTGTAGAGAATTTTGGTTAGCTCAAAGAATTTAAGATGATCAATATATGTGTGTATATGTATGAGACTGTTCCTCTCATCACATATACACTGCAAACTCCACCAGGTCTTACGACCAATGAATAGGATGAAATGAGTTATTTAAAACATACATTTCAGTCAGGGAAAGTAGTTTGACTCACAGGAAATCGTGTATAATAATCGTCATTAAATATACGCGATTTCCAATTTCTGATCAGTAACAGTAATGATGATATCGACTTGTTTCTTTGTCCAGCAAATTACTCAGCGATACTCATTACTCTGACGTTGGCCCGTCGTCACGGCAACGCATTTTACTAACCAGAACGGAGTCAAAACAATTGAACAGAATAGGGCTTAAGGTAGCAATATGAGATCGAAACAGTTTAAGTGACTTTGTAATGTAAGCATTCAGCACAGAGAATCATTATATGTGAATATATGGTTGTTTATTAAACTATTCTACTTACAAACGATCGCACATAGACAAACGTACATAAAACACAAATAGACAGAGAACGCGTGGGAGAGAGAGAGTAAGAGAGAGAGAGAGAGAGAGAGAGAGAGAGAGAGAGAGAGAGAGAGTGAGAGAGAGAGTAAGAGAGAGAGACAGAAAGTGAGTTTGCAAGGGACAGGAATGCAAACAGTTCTGAACAACCTGAAATCGTTTCTTTTATAAAACGCCTAATACGCAGCTATCTACGTTTGTAGAAAGGACGGATACTTGCAAGCTTGTTGTTGTGCATTGGTTCCGTATGTATTCAGTTCAGAAAGTCCTTTCCAGTTCCTTGAGAGTATTGCAGGCCTCATCATCTCCACTGCCAGGTGAGGCCGACATACATAACAGAAACAACAATATAAGAAAAGGTAACACATTGATACGTGTACATTTCTATATAACTGTATGTGGGACTGCATGTCTGAATAAGGAAAGTCTATCTTTCCCTGCATTTCTGGTAGGAGTCTTATCTTGATGGTGGGGGGATGAGCTGGATAGTGAACAAAGGACTGGCTCATAGCACATAGGTGTTAATCATGGGGGAGAAGTCATTTAAGGAATATAACTAGTTATTTCATGTCTGATTGGCTCCATGCACTACATGTGATTATCTGTGCATTAATTAAACATGAATTAATGCATGTTTTTGGACCAGTATTGTAAAATGTTACCAATGGATTGAAATCACGTTCTCTCTACTTTAAGGGTTCTGTTAATCACTCTATTCGATATCAGTATTTTCTGACTTTTTTCTCTACTAAAGTCTAAAAATACAATAATATGTTTGCAGATATTTTTAAGAAACGTATTAAGTTGACATACTTGCTAATTTGAAAAACAATGCTACAGTCATTCTCCTTTGAAACGGCAATACTAAGTTCAACCACCCATCCGACTAAAACAAAACTTAAATCTGCTGTCAAAATTACCAGTGGTCAATACTTGATTTGAAGCTTCGGGTAATTTGTTAATTTAGTTGTGATACTTTCAATAAAAATTACAAAGTGTGATTATTTTATTGGTTTGTTTTTTTTAAATTCAGATTAATTTAATTTCACAAAATCTGTATCAAATTTTGTTTTTATCCTTTGTCATTTTTCAGGTCCTTAATGAAAGGTGTGTTTTGTGTTCCTGCCAAGGTGCTTTACTCGCAAAAGGTTAGATCTGTAACATCTGCTAATGTACATACGGTTTCTTTTGTAACCATTTCATTTGTTAGTTCTGAGTAGCTTGTTTCTGTTTGTATCCTGTTTGCTTTTAATTATCAGTAGCAATTGATAATTTGGTTTTTAACAGATTATATAAATGTTTTAAATTATTGTTATTTTTAGTTAAGTGCCTACTTTTATAGTTAAAGTTTCACCCATTTCACATAAATCTAGAAGTGTAATAGGTTTATAGTATCTATGTTGATGCTGCTTTTTTTTCTATTAAGAATGAATCTGTTGAAAAGAAGAGGGAGTGCCTCCTCAGGTCACTTTGTATCTATCTAAATGAAGATCCGAGCAGTCTCTTTCAAGATTATCTGGTAGGTAATACTAACAATTACTGCAGCAGTAACGGTATCCTAGGGCTTTTAATAGGGCTGCATGATAAATCACATCTCATCAGTAAAGCCGGATCTGTGATTAGTAGTAAATCTCCATCCCGTGCATTCAGATGTCGCGGCATTTAAAATACAGAGCGATTGATTATTGACGAGCTCGTCAATAATCAATCGCTCTGTATTTTAAATGCCGAGACATCTGAATGCACGGGATGGAGATTTACTACTAATCACAGATCCGGCTTTACTGACGAGATGCGCATGACAATCACATGCGATTTATCGTGCAGCCCTTGCTTTTAATAATATCACAATATCCATTTAACATTGTTGGGATATGGCTTGTAGGAATGGCAATTTTGGTGTAGACTAGGGATGCACCGATACCACTTTTTCCAGTACTCGCCCAATACCAATCCTTTTATTTTTGGTACTTGTCGATTCTGAGTACCGATACCAATATTTTAAAATTTACTGGTGAATTTGTAAAATTGTGTACATAAGAATATGAATAATGATAGTTGGTTAACTTCATTTATCAAACAGATATGATGGTAATAAAATATGACAATGAATATAAAATAAAAAAGAGCTTAGAGTTAAACTATGTCAAAACAAACTCATCTTGATAATGTCAGAGAACAGCTGTGTTGTTGATAAACTCTTCTGTTGGTGAATAAAGGAACTAACAAAGGTTGAGTTGAGTTTACTAAAGTTATTTGTGTGGAACCTGTTGACAAACTAGAGTTAATTCAACCTAACTAGTACAAATTAAAGTTAATGAAAGCATTTTAGTTTGATTAATTAAGCTTAAATGTAATGTTTTGTTGTAAAATCAGTAGTTCACTTTGAATAAACAAATATTTAAAATGCAACTTCAAAACAAATTTTGTTAGTCCATCTAGCATAACTGACTTTAGTTAGTTGAACATAAACATCTCTTGTTGAGCAAAAATAAGTGATAATAGTTGGCTTGAGTCAAAAATATTATTTCTCCCTGAAACAGCCCTATTAAGTTAGTTAAACTTGAAATATTTGTTTTCAAGTTTCATAATAAAATCTTGTGGAACCTGTTGACAAGAAAAATGTAATTAAACTCAAGGTTTTATTTTTTTGAGTAAATGCAAAGCTTCTTCAGCCTGCTGCCATCAGGGAGGAGACTGCGGAGTCTCCAGGCCAGGACCAGCAGATTGAAGGACAGCTTCATCCATCAGGCTGTCAGGAAGCTCAACTCTGTCCCAGCTCTGTCCCCACTCCCCTCTTCCTCCCCATAAACTTTCTGAACTCTGACACATACATACAAACACACTCACAGACCTGCACCAGTCAATTTATGTAGCACTGAACTGCTAGTTAGCTCATAACTACCTCTCTGTCTGTTATAGGACTGCTCTCTGACACTATCATATTTACAAACTCTATTTGCACTAGACTGTTTGCATTTGCACTGGCACTAATCTGTTTGGTTTGCACTCTCTGCCATGTGCCCTTGCTTGTATTTTTTTTTATATTATATGTATAATTGTATTTTTTGTAATTTTAAAACTCTACCTTTTGTTTTTAATATTATCTGCTATGCACTGTATGTCCTCTACATGTGGCAAAATTGACAATAAAGCTGACTTTGACTTTTTCTAAATGTGAAGGTGATTCTGTGTAGATTTACAACGAAACCACTTACCAGATACAAGGACCTTGAGCTACAGACTTCAGCAAGGCGTTGTTTCATTGTTTTTGACTGTTGCATTGTTTGCTTCATTTTTCGCAAGATTCTGACCTTCACATTGATCATCAGCCTCAGAGTAAGTGCCTGAAGCATTTTAAACATGGTGTTTGAACATCAAACTACAAACTTGAAATTCTGGTCTGAGACTGCTGAGAAAAGCACCAGTACATATAATATTTGTAGGATTACCAAAAAAATCCGATTCCCTTTATATGAATTACTAAAATATATATTTTTTTGACATAATCAGATATAAATGCACAGCATGCAAAAATAGTATTGGATTAAAACACCTTTGTTGTAACCTTTATTGTTATCATCAGTCAAACAGTCCTAAATTTGGACTCTATGATTCATTATTATATGAGCATGTTCAGAATTACGGTGAAATTCCAGTGTTCTATATCAAAGAACATTTATAACAATTATAAAAACAGAACAGCTATAACTAAACTGGAAAAAAGGCATAGGTAATATATTACCATCCAGTAAGGACTGTTATTTAGGTTATGTACAGCAGTAGTAAACATAATATTTCCTCCTGTACAACTTTATATCCGCCGTGTTTTACCTCAATACAGTCACTCATTTCCGGAAAAAAACATTTCCTAAGTGTAATTAATACATATTGTGAGTTCAGAAGGACGAGGTTCGCTCATGAGCCAATCACAGCCGTTTGGTGTCAGGGTGGACCAATCACAGCAGAGATGTCGCTTGTCATTGGAGTATTTACAGGTGACTCACAGGTAAATCGAAAAGAAGAGAACGAGTTTGTCGTCTGATAAGTAGGGATGGGGCCGATCCGATCCAGTATCGGTATCGGGTTCCGATACCAGCTTAATTAATGGATCGGAAATTTCCGATCCAACCTAGAGAAATTTCCGATCCAGAGTTATGTCTACGTACAGTGCTGTCTGCTGAAATGACTTCACAAGTGATCCCGGGCTAGGTGACGTGTCTGTGCTCCAATGAGACACTGAGAGAGATGACATGCCTCCTTTCAGGAAATCTTCAGTTTGCAGGTAGCAGTTTAGCATTGAGCGTCATACATGTCCGCTGTGTGGAAATACTTTACGGTCGGAAACGCCGCAAAGACAGCAACGTGCAATGTTTGCAAAGCCGTTGTTCCGAGAGGTGGCACTTCGTGGATTTATTTAGTAGATTAACTGTTAAATATTACCCATCATAGAGTAAAAGTTTATAATTTGTAGACTTCGTGCGTGTTATTTTCTGTTTTTAACGTTGCCGCACACACCTGAAGCGAGCACGCGCACAGAGAGAGAGAGAGAGAGAGAGACGTGATTCAAACTGCGCGATTCACAGACTGATTACTCTTTAACGTCTCTTGAACAGAAACATTCATACAAAGTTATGTTTAAATACCCGTGTTGTTTTATTCTGGTAACACCGTCGGTTATGTCTTCAGTGAACCGAAACAGCTGAGAAGGAGCGTGCCAGTATTACGTGCATTAGGCCTTAAAGAGACAGCATCCTATAAATACCTGCAGTGAGAAGCACTAGTTATTTATCAATGAATTATTAAATTTCTGCACCTGAATACTAGTATTATTGATTTTATTAGTAACTTTATGTTGTATTCATCTACACTTGTCATTTGTGTTAGTGTTCTTGTTTTGTTACTTATTATATTAGTTCAGCTAGTTTTTGCTGTGGATTAGAAGTACTTAAAGTAAGCATTCAGTAATTAATAAACAACAAACTTTTTTTTGTTTTGTTTGTTTTTTGCTGATCCGAAAAGTGCACTTATTGCACTTTTATTCAAAATGTTTAACATTTGAAAACCTTATTTTGTTGCAGCTACACAAGCAAGCATTTACTGAATTTATGTTGATCAGATGCACATTGTTCTATTTATAGTGTGAATATTTATTTTTTATTTCAAATATTTGAAAACCTTTTTGTTTTATGCAACAAGAGTGTATATTGCGCTAGTATCTAGTAACCCTGTCTTGAAATTTAAATAAATATCAATTTAAACCCTTAAAGTTGCATATTTGTTTTCAGGATGGGATTTCTGCCATTTTCTAACCTCATACTTACCTCAAGTTGCTTTTTGGGAGATACTTAGACTTGCTTGTAGAGAAGTTTGTTACAGCCTCATAAAATCAACAATAATGATAATAGTCATAGTGATATAAAAGCAAATAGAGCTCTGGTATCGGAATAGTATCGGTATCGGCAGATATCCAAATTCAGGTATCGGAATCGGATCGGAAGTGAAAAAATGTGGATCGGTGCATCCCTACTGATAAGATCGCTGTAAACAAAAGCTCACAACATCTACTTATTTTTTGGTAAGTCCAGTATGTCTTATAATATGATGCAGTCATTTAAAATGTCACGATATTAGATGTGTTTGTGTGCGCGTGTCGAGTTTACTGCGAGGTGTTTACTCAAGGAGTCAATTCATGAATAGTTAACGTTTATCATTAAATGTTATGAAGTTTATTGTATAGATTTCTGTGAATTCGAACCCATGACTCACAATTCAACTGTTCAATTTTCAGTTCTCTCCTGGTTAGAAGAGTAGATAAAGTTTATGTTCGCAAACAATTAGACCTACTATTTATTTATTGTTGACATTACATAGTAGCCTACAGGAAATGAAGTGACTAGCATCAGCTTTCTGCTATTTTTAGCTACACAAAACACATTAACATTATTTAAACTGGCTATATTGCTTAATTATAAACAGTGTTTTGAAGCACAAACAGTTTCCTCTTTGAAGGTCGATAGGCAGTTCCACAGGATTATATTTGTGGCATGTCATTGTGTTGTTTTACAGTGGAAATATACCACAGACAACAATCTTCTAGTATTTTTATAACTTTTCTAACCTTAAGAACCACAAGGTTGTGTAATTTAAGGACCATTCCTGGTATCCAGTAACATTTTGGCTTCATAATCTTTGGAAAAAAAATGCTTTTTCATGTTTTTAGCATTCTACCAAACATGTTAAACTATCAGAAATAGATATTGTTCAAGCTCAGGGGCTCAACTCAAAAAAATAAATAATTATGGGTAGATTTTTTAGTTCAGACACTGGCTTTGAAAGTATTCCACCCGGTTAGGGACATATTTATCACAAAATGTTAATAAATGTAAATGTTAAACAATAATGAGCTTTTCTTGGACAGTATATGTCCCTTATGCAATAATAATAGCCTATTTTTGTCTTTGAAACCATAACAAAACAATTACTGATGAATAGAATATCATATGTCTTGTTAATTAAGAACAGGTACTTTTTGTGCCCAACAGGATGGTAAATAATACAAAGATTTGCTCAGAAACAGATACAGTATATGCTGTTAATGCTGCTTACCTTACAAAACAAGACAAAGGTATGCTAAATATTTAATGTTCTTGTCAAATTATTTAAAATGACCTCCCTAACAGGGAGGAAGAGCAGTGTTAACAGGTTCTAATAGTCTAATAGACAGTAAGCTTAATATTTAAAAAAATAGAACGAAACTTGCACATCTTTGGATAAAACTGAATGATCACGTGACATTTTAAATATTTAAGAGAGTTTGCAATATACACCATTTATTCTAGAATTTCCACCCTGTTCCACATTTCCACAAATTTTGAGCTGAGTTAGCCGTAGCTCTTTGAGTGATCAAAATTTAGCTCACTAACCTTCTACTGTTTTTTTTATAGCTATGTCAGATGTTTTTACGTGTTTTTTTTTTGTGACCAAACAAACATTTTCCATACCATAGCCTAACAGGGTGGAACTTTAAAGGAACACTCCACTTTTTTTGGAAATAGGCTCATTCTCCAACTCCCCCCGAGTTAATAAGTTGATTTTTACCGTTGTGAAATCCATTCAGCCGTTCTCCTGTTCTGGCGATATCACTTTTAGCATAGCTTAGCATAGATCATTGAATCCTATTAGACCAGTAGCATCGCGTTCAAAAATGACCGAGTTTCGATATTTGTCCTATTTAAAACTTGACTTGTCTGTAGTTATATCGTGTACTAAAACCGGCGGAAATGTAAAGCTGCGATTTTCTAGGCCGATAAGATTAGGAACTACACTCCCATTCAGGTGTAATAGTCAAGGAAGTTTGCTGCCGTAACATGGCCGAAGCAGGCGCAGTAATATCACACAGCACATGTGCAAATGCTAACCTAGCTGGGAACTAATTTCAGGCGCTGTGTGATATTACTCTGCCTGCTGCGTCCATATTACAGCAGCAAACTTCCTTGACTATTACGCCGGAATGGGAGTGTAGTTCCTAATTTTATCAGCCTAGAAAATCGCAGCTTTACATTTTCTGCTGGTATTAGTACACGATATAACTGCAGAAGAGTGAAGTTTTAAATAGGACAAATATCGAAACTCGTTGGTCATTTTTGAACACGATGCTATTGGTCTAATAGGATTCAATGATTTATGCTAAGCTATACTAAAAAGTGATATCGCCAGAACCGATTACCTCGGTTTGTACAGTTGACAAAATAAACAATATCACTTCCTGAAAATGGTCTCAATGGAATTGTGGTCTACTTTGGAAGGTGGGAAAGTACATACTAACAGGGTGGAAGATGACTTTAGGGACAGTATATGAAGAAAATTGTAAAACAAACAAACTATACTTTTATAAGTTTCAGATTATTTATATGTATGATTAGATGCAGTGTAGCCTATAACACATTAAAAAATATGTTGAGGTTTTTGTCATTTCATGGTTTATATTTCTCATGAAAGTTCTATTTCATAATCATATTGTTTATATGTTTTGCCTTACTATGGTTTTGTACAGGTCAGTTTGAGATTCAGAAACCAGAATGTCCAGCACAGTCATACCTGTGAACTCTTCAACGTTCGTCATCCAGTTTCAACCTCCAACACAAACAACACCTCTTACGACGGTGACAAATGCTCCGGTGGTGACAAATGCTGCTGTACCTGTTTATGTACAACAGGTGGCGGGAGTTTCACCTCTTCAAGGACTTAAGGCATTTCTGAAAGGCCAACCGAAAGCCCTTGGGGTGAGAAATGTCCCATAAACCCAAATAACAGTTTTTTTTATTTGTGCACGTCAGAAAATAACTTTAATAAATTTGAAACAAGTAGCATACACATTAACAAAGCATGCACAAGTTTATTGAAGAATGTTGGTTTCTGCCTTGGTGAAACCAGTATAAAATCAGGTTTATAATTAACAAAGTAAAATAGTAAACTTTATAGTGCATCAGTCACAGAGAAGAATGTTTCAGGAAATACAATTCAAATGCAAATACAATGAGATTCATACAGTCCATAACTACAGCTGCTCTAAATGTATATTGAATATTTTATGTTGTTCAACTATATGAAAGACTCTCATCTTACTTTTTGTCCCTCACAGACGGTCCAGATAATGATCGGTGTGCTGACTTTCCTGTTTGCCATTGTGTCTACAGTTAATGCAGAGTCCATCTTTGTTATTAGTGGTGTTCCTTACTGGGGTTCTATCATCGTAAGAAATATACAATTAATTGTTCTGCCTTTTATAAAAACAAGCTATGTATTTTCATGCAAGCCTCATATTTTACCTTTCTCTCTGTTCTCAGTACATTACCACTGGCGCACTCTGCATTTCTGCAGAAAATAAAATGAATTCACCCTCCAGTAGGTGTTTGGTATGTACACGGCAGTTATTACTTCTAAGGCTCTAAGCCAGCGGTTCTCAATTCCAGTTCTGGTGACCCACTGCTCAAATTTGGCATGTCTCTCTTATTTAACACACCTGATTCAGAAAACCAGCTCATTAAAAGAAAGTCCCCTGTACTCCCATTGTCAGGGTCTCTGAACATTGGAAATCTGTTGAAGTTTAGTCATTCACAGTTGCACTACACCACGTCCTGCAGCATCTGTAAATAAATGCAATATAACTTCATGTCTCGCACACTTTAAAGCTGTAGTCTACGATGTTGAAAATCAGTCGAGAAAGCCTGAATTTTTAAAAAAGTCATCCCGCCCCTCCACACGCACACCCCTCCCCTCTGTGCTACCTGATCCCTCCAACCGGGAAACGACCTGAACAACGTCACTCAGTCAAGCAGGAGTAAACATGGAACAGAGATGTACCATGTGCGATGTCGGATTACAAAATTGCTCAGAGGCACACGTTTGAGTTCACGCACACGCAAGATTAGCAACACATGCAATGTTCTATCGGCTCGAACAGAAAACCGCTAACGTTAGGCCTACTGAAATAGTCAAGCACTTCAAGAAATGTAATTACTTTGACCCGCGATAGGCGATGCTGAACGGCTAACATTCCAATGCCGACCGGTAGCATGATCATGTTGTCAGACTGATAAAAAGCTATTTATGTAATACACCACACCATAAAAGTATAAATAAATGCTTATACCTGCTCAACAAAAAGTCAGCGTCGGTTTTAAGTCCAAGGTTTCTCTGAAGCTTACTCCAACGGGCAATGGTGGACCCTACATTGATTCGGCTTTGAGTCCGGCGTTCTTCACATTTTTTTTAAAATCTCTGCTCTTTCCTCAATTGACTTTCTCTTTCTTCCAACCTTGGCTGTTGGGGCGAGCAGGGGCCGCTTGCTGCTGTCTGTTTGTTGGTTTTCCTCCATTGCTGAGTTGATGCTGCCTAATTTTGCGCGAAATTTCATGTCGCAGGAGGGGGCGGGGGTGCGGTGGGTGGAGACGCGAGTGGAACAGGGGATTGGATGAGAGCAGTTAACCAATGTAAGCTGTCCGGCCGGACAGCTTACATTGGTCAATTTCTCTGCGGGTGTACACCCAATAGAGTGAATGGATTTTTTTTCATTCTTTTTTCTCTTCATATTATTAGGATTGTACTGTAGAACCATAACCAGCATCTAAACGAGGTTATTAATAATGAACAATCTTTGAAATTGTAGACCATAGCTTTAATGTCCTTTGAATAGAACATCTACACTCCCTTCGAACTGGAGTCATGCCGGATTATCCTGAGAAGTTCGGTCGAATAGAACAAACGTCGGAAGAGATACGTACAAAATGTGCAGAGCGGTGGTGAGCAAGCCAAGGACTGCACCGCTGATCTAAGCACTGTGTTAGAAGTACAAAAATAGTATTATCCCATCAGCAGAATGTTCTGAAATTAATTGTTTCTAGTATCCATAGCACACATACGTCTGCAAGATGTCTGTTAAAGATCTCTTGATCTGGAAAGCATCTGCTGTGTACAAACATCTGGCAGACGTCTGTAAGATGTCAGTTTTACACTTATTGTAATTCATAAACATCTTGAAGACATCTAATAGACATCTGATAGGAAACTTCTAATAGACGTATTGCATATGAGCAAACTATGTCTGTAAGATGTAAATGCAGATGTCAAATAGATGTCTCCGAGATGTACGTGTGCTATCATATGGGGTTATTTTTGTGTCTTTATTATTCAAACAAACATACTGTGTTTGAGAGTAAAATTAATTATTTTGTAATTAAAAAATAAAATGTGCAAAAAAAAGTCTTCTTAAATCTCAAAAATAAAGAAATTGATAACAAAACTATTTGCAGTGCATGTAATTTTTTTTACAATCTTTATTTTTCTTTGTGCACTTCAAACACTTTTCATTGCAAAACCACAAATGTTGCCCTCTTTTCTGCGGTCTTTTTTTGCGGGTCTAAAATTTGTTTGCGAGTTGAAAAGTTTTGTTTGCGAGTAAAGCTGTATCTCAGTGGGCGGTCTCTACCTACCAGGATGAAAGGCCTTTTTCTATTGGTCACTCTCGATTGAAGTGACCACGCCCACTAAGTTTCCCCGCAAGCCGCAACTGCCGCCGGCCAGTCTGACTGTGTGGAGCAAGTGAGCGATGTTCTATCAGCGAACAACAGGTTGTTTACTGAGTTAACAACCATCTTAAACTCAGTGACAAGTGAATTTATGTTATCTCTCTTCTCATGCTCACCCATTTACATACGTAACGTTTGCTAAGCCCGTCTATAGTTCGGTGATAACGTTGAATAGATTTGATTAGCTAGTATAGCTAATGTTAGCTGCCAGAGCCCCCAATAGTAAAGCGTCGAGGAATATTTTCTTTGGAGGTGGGTGGGGGATAACTTAAACTAAAATATAGATAACCTTAGTACAGTTTTGGTAGATGATGATTGTAATAAAGGTAAACACCACCAGCAGGAGTCGTACGCGGTATCAACACTAAGTGACATTGCATCTGATGCACAAGGTGCGGCAGCAGTGACCGTGATACAATCCATCGGCACATTTCACAAGTGTTACTGGCACTGAGCAGTGGCATGTGCCACTGGCTTCAGTGCGTCAAATGCCATGTCGTTTAATGTTAATACTGCTTCTTGAGTCGTAACATGAAGCAGCGCACGCCGTACACCTGTCCGTTATTACTGATGCGCAAACGCACTGTATATGCACTACTCACTATACATATTTCTGCTTGAACACAGTTCAGTATATTCACGTAGTTGTATACAGCGAGTGTTGTAATGGATGGTCACGTGTTTTGAAGACGTTTGTCAGGATCAGTGGTGTTTACGTACATATGTGACGCTCCAAAACACCCTTTTCTTTTTTCATCTGTGAGGACCCATCTGCCAGGACCTTGCTCGCTAATCTAAAAATATAATATTTTAACCGACTATTACCAACACCCAACTACACTGGAGCTATATTCTATAAAAACTGAAAATAGTGGCCTGACGCTTTACTATTGGGGGCTCTGAAAGCTAATGTTAGCTATAATATATAGTCAAATCTATTCAACGGTATCACCGAACTACAGCAGGGCTTAGCTAACGTTAAGCATTTAAATGGGTGAACATGAGAAGAGAGACCACATAAATTCACATTTCACTGCGTTTATGATGTTAAATTAGTTATCTTACAGAGTAACCTATTGTTTTTCGCCATGGCTGATAGAAGTCAGTCGGACTGACGGCGGTAGCGAAACGTAGTGGGCGGGGTCAACCGGTCACTCTGACCAATAGAAAAAGGCCTTTCATCCTGGTAGGTAGAGACCGCCCACTGAGATACAGCTTTATTCGCAAGCAAAACTTTTCAACTCGCAAACACAAATTTTAGACCCGCAAAAAAAGACAGCAGAAAGGAGAGCAACATTTGTGGTTTTGCAATGAAAAGTGTTTGAAGTGCACAAAGAAAAATAAAGATAGTAAAAAAATGTACACGCACTGCAAATAATTTTATCAATTTTCTTTAATTTTGAGATTTAAGAAGACTTTTTTTGCAAACCTTCATTTTTTAATTACAAAATAATTAGTTTTACTCTCAAACACAGAATGTTTGTTTGAATAATAAAGACACAAAAATAACCCCATACTATCAGGGATATTGTCTTTGTACTGATTTTCCATAATGGTTTGGTGACCATAATTCATTGTCCAGACCTGCTAGATAGCACACGTATGTCTGCAAGATGTCTGTTAAAGATCTCTTGATCTGGAAAGCATCTGCTGTGTACAAACATCTGGCAGACGTCTGTAAGATGTCAGGTTTACATACATTCTAATTCATAAACATTTTAATCCCTGATAGCACACGTACATCTCGGAGACATCTATTTGACATCTGCATTTACATCTGCAAGACGTAGTTTGTTCATCTGCAATACGTCTATTAGAAGTTTCCTATCAGATGTCTATTAGATGTCTTCAAGATGTTTATGAATTAGTATGTATGTAAAACTGACATCTTACAGACGTCTGCCAGATGTTTTTACAGAGCAGATGCTTTCCAGATCAAGAGATCTTTAAAAGACATCTTGCAGATGTGCGTGTGCTATCTGGAAAGACATCTAATAGACGTCTATTTGACGTCTGATAGGAAACGTCCAATAGACGTATTGCAGATGAGCAAACTACGTCTTGCAGATGTAAATGCAGACGTCAAATAGACGTCTCTGAGATGTACGTGTGCTATCAGGGATCTAGACATTCTGTTGTTGGATGCAGAAAAGGCATTCAAACTATTTACAGTAAAAAAAAAAACTATACAGAGCATTTTTTGACTAACAGTAAGATAAGTTATTTTAATTTGTCTCTTTTACTAGTATATTTGCTGTAAACTAAAATTCAGTCAAGATTGACTGGACTTCAGTCATGTTCCTGTCAGGTCGTGTTCGGACCCTGACGATTGTTGTTTAAGGCTGTATTTGTTAAAGTCAATTAGTGTATTTTTATCACTCATATATGTTTCCATCTGTTTAATGTGACATGTTAACACAACGTTTTAAAGTTCTTGCTAATTTCTCAATTTTTTTTCTGCCTACAGGTGAATGCTTCACTTGGAATGAACATCTTTAGTACTTTAACCGCAGTCATTGCCATTATTTTTACTTCAGTGGATTTGGCTTCAGGGCCAATGAGAACTTACTGCTACGGATATGACTGTTACAATGTAGGGAGCAATGTAGAGAGAAATTATAAGGTATGTCATCAACTTTTACATTCACATTTATTTAGTAATTACAGTAAGATCACTGTGTGGTCAGTACACAAACATTAATCTGCACTCATCTGGCATTTCAGAAGTAGTTTATAGATCAATTACAATGCAATGCACTGACATTATACGTTAATTGTAAACTCAGTCCAGTTTGACCTACAGTGCCTATAGAAAATCATCATACCCTGTGAAAACCTTTACCTTTTGTCACATTATGCCACAAACAAATTATGTCTTAACTTTTTTAAGCTGCATGTACACATCATAACCATTATCATTAAAGTAAAAATATAATTAAAAAAATTCTGGAGGATTAATAAAAATTAATCAGCAAAATGCCTGGTTTGGTAAAGTAATTAGCCCCTTAGAGCAATCAACTTCCAGAATAAACACCAAGATAATTTGCCCACCTGACATGGTGGTGGTGTTGGTTACTTCAGAATAAAACCAGCTGTTTCTTGAAGATTCCACTGTTAATAGTGCATGGTATGGCAAAGAATTCACCATGGCTGGGAAAAGTGGCAGCCCATAGAACCTGAACCTGCGGGAAAGTTGTGAAAGTTGGCACACTGATAGAGGACAATCTCAACATTAACCATAGCAAATCTGAAGTCTTTCAAACTCTCTAGCACCAACATTTTACAAATTGTATGCTAACAAGGTTCAGTTTTTTTCTATTTTTATTTGTTAAAAAAAAAAAAAAAAAACTTTTTCGAACTCTTCCTAGACGGTTTGTCTAATTTTTTTGTCAAAATTGTCTCATCTTCAGACCATGCTGGCAAAAAAATTATGGAATTCAAGTTGATTAGTCAAACTGTTGTCGAATAACATGCAAACAAATTCTATGAAATACACACAAAAATGTAGCCTGGCTAACGCCAGACCACGTTATGACTTCGTCATGATTCGTGGTCTGGGAACCACATGTTCATTTTCTCGTATTTGAGGCGTGGTTTACGAATGCCCAGAGCCGTTTATTGGGCGCTACGAATGTCTATCAAATGCGCCTGTGCGTAGCTCATAGCCAATCGTTTCAATCATACCGGATGATGTATACACAGCGATGGTTTAACGCCAAAAGTTGCTCTTTTTTCAAAATAAACGTGCGTTCTAAACTACTTAGAACACTATCTAAGGGGCCGTTCACATGTCCATCTTTTGCGAGCTAAAGTTCATTATTTCAAATGTGGACGCGCAGTATGCGCGCGCATAATGGAAGCGACGCGGTTGCGACGCGCTCGCGTTTTCCATGCGCAAGCTACAGAGTGGTTTGGAAAGGAGAAAGCGACGCGCCTAACGTTTTTAGGTGCGACATGTGAACGGCTGCATCGAATGATAACTTGCTGCCATGCTGGATCCATAGTTATAAACAAACTGCTTCGGTGAATCGCATAGAAGGCGTCATCGTCTTGCTGCTCCCTCCCCGTTCTGTGATTGGTTCCCTATCTGAGGTGAAAATTTGGTCCATGGTTTCCATGCTACCTTCCAGCGTGAATAAAATCGGGCTGCACGGAAGGCTGCATGGGGACACCCAGGCTAACAAAAATGGATGTAAGGCTATATCTCTGCAATGGTTTGGCGTATTGAGACCAAACTTGGTGTGTGTTATAACCTGCATGACCTGAGGATACCTGCAGTGTTTTGGTGAAGTGCCACCTAGTGGTCAGGAGATATGAAAAATGTCTTCAGACCATGCTGACAAAAAGTTACAGATTTCATGTCTATATACGAAACCGTTTTCTTTCTTACAAAGCCACCTGTAAGTCAAAAGTGATAAGCCATTATTTCTTATTTTTTTGTCATTTTGACTAAAATCATCTTGAAATGGCTTCCTTTACTCATTGTTGCAGTTGGTCCGGTGATCCATGCCATGCTTAGCTCCTCATTTTGCCTCGGGGTTGTTTGGCCCTATAAATGCTGCTTGCAGCTATATTTATATTTGCAGTTGTAAGAGTTTCCATTTTAGACACAAACTTTACAGAAGGATATAGTATTTAAATAAATTACACAATGGGATTTACTAAGGTTTGCAACAGTTAAATACTGATATTTGTGCCATAATTGAATGCCCAAAAGAGCATGTCTTAAACGAGACAATCATTTGTGCTGCTTTTGGTAGATTGCGTTGATCATTATCCACTCTCATTTGCTGTGTTTAGTCAAACTGGCCCTAAATGGGTTATATTACTATACGAACATAAAAGGATGATAGATTCTGCACTGCTGAGCATTTAGTGTGAGTAGTCATTATAATTTGTTTTGCTATAATTGTTTGTGCTAATGTCGATTTTTCTCTCAGTCTCTCTTCAGGGGAATCAGTGGTGTGTTGTTGGTATTCGCCTTGCTTGAGTTTATGATTTCCATCTCTCTGTCAGCATTTGCCTGCAAAGCTAACTGTTGCTGTTGTCCTCCTCAGGTGAGCAATGCACCAAACCAGGAGTTCTCAAACTTTTTGAAATCAAACAGTAATTTTTAAGGCTTTTCACTCTTGGGTTCACGGTTTACAAGAACTGACAAAAACTTTGTTACAATACAAATTTTTATTTCTTAAATTCTCGCTCTGAAATGTTCAAACCCTTAAGCATTTAACATGTAAAATTTTGAATTTTAAACTCCTGTCTACGGAAATGTTGGAAATTTACGGAGCCCCTTACGTCACCTGTAGAAGAAAAATAATTAATCCGTGGGTACGGTTTATAAACTGAGGGAACGAATTGCAAAACCGTCCCCACGGATTAATTATTTTTCTTCTACAGGTGACGTAAGGGGCTCCGTAGAAATTAACTCATAATGATTCAAAAGAAATTTTCTAAAGCACTTAACAAATTTAGAAAAATCGCAGGTTATACTTAAACTTAAGGCTTGAGTTCAACCTGTGTTTTCTGATAGATATACTTTTTTCCCCCCACATTTTAAGGATTCATTTGCTTTAGTTCAATTTCTTATTTTACTATATTAAAAATCTGTAATAATATGTGCTTGTAAACTTGTAATACTGATACATTTCTGGCATCTCACAGTAAAAAGGCATAAAACACTACATGCACATTTTTTTCCAAAGGTGCAGTATGTTCCTCAAAGTGTACCTCCACAGCCCTATGATTTTAGGCCCATTGATGTCCATGGTCTTAACAGTTCTGCGGTAAGAGAAACTTGAAACCCCAGTTTAGTTGGACTTTGAGTAAAATTAGTTTAAAAGAAGTATTCTTTAAATTTAGTATTGAGTGTCTTATATGCAATACACTCAATAATGAGTGCAATAATTGTTATATAATATTATCTATAAAAAAAGCAATCAATAAGTTGATCATACAGTGTTTTCTTTTTTTTCTTGCAGATACCTGTGGCTTCCATTCATCACCAGCCTGCAGATGCTCCTCCACAATACAGTGAATTCAAATAAAAAGTGGACAGTGTTCCCTTATGAAACAAAAATATATGGGAATGTTGGTAAATATAATGTAATACATTTCCATATATGGGAAAGTAGTGCTTATATTTTTCAGTATACAGCAATAAATTCATGGACCAAGTATGTCTATATGCTGATATAAATTATACACTACAAAAAAAAATGCACTTTTTACCATTTTTAAAACTTTATCACTTTATTGTTAGCATATTTATACATTTCATATATAAGAAAAATGTGTACTGGAAACAAATATTAAAATTTTTAGATTTTTGTACTATAGGATTCCTTTAAATCACTGGGTGGAAAATGAGATTTGATATTTATAACTTTATCTCAGTATATGTGTATCTATACATTATGAAGAATATTATCAAATACATGCATAGAATGCAGTCATTCCCATTCCTAAACATTAAACAATTTAATACACTGATAGTTAATATTTAAGAAAATTTTCTTTCCGATGGGTTTTCCCACTGTCCTTTATCTATAATCAAGACCTCTCATCAAAAAAAAAGAACATTAGAGCAAGTAAAGAAATCACTCGTTCAAATAATAACTGCAGTTTTCACATTATTCAAAACTAAAAAAAAAATTATAATTTTCTTCCTTCAGTTATGTTAATGCTGCAATAAATTATTCATAATCTATTGATTCTTCGTAATGATTTTTTTTAAAAAGAAACGTTCCTTTTAAAAAAAATCTGAAATTTTGTCACAATACAAAGATTAACGTCATTAAAGTCTAATATAATCCACAAAGGTAAATACACAGAGAGGGTAGCAAACACACATATACAATTGACGAGACCAGACACAAAGGCTAGAATTCAGACAGTTAATAAAAGTTGGTTAGTGATACACAGACAGGTTAAGGAGATTTACTAATAATGTCTAGATAAGGACTGGAAATAATCTATATATCTAAACATAAGGAAGAAACCAACAACCACAGTTCAGATCTATGTCTAGACATGTCGCACCCCTACTGGAAGGCGCGACCTCGCGCCACAGAAGAGATGGACGGAGGAAACCAAGGAGGTGGATGAAGAAGTGGATGTGAGATGGCAACCGGAAGTCAATGTGGGAATAGGTTCTGGAAGAGGATGGACACCCAGGAAGAGGAGGGAGGCCACAGAAGGCACCTGGACCAGAAGGAGCCATGATGGTAGCCCACGGCGGAGCCGACAGAAAGAGGAGCCATGGAGAAGGAAGGGCTGACGTATCAAAGGGGCCAACCAACGGAGGCGGAGCAGGTGGAGATGGAGAGCCGATGATCCCAGGCGACACCAAGGATCCGGAGGGCTAAGCTGGAACCCGAGGCAGAGATCTGTAGTGGAGTTGGAGGGAGGGAGGAGCCCAACTGAGCTGGTGGAATGGAGCAACAAGGCGCAGCCGGAGGAGTGGAGTCCTGAGGCAATGGTGGGACGATGACCAACCAAGGCAGAGCCAGAGGGAAGAGGAAGCCCGGTGGGGCGACGGTGGAGACGAGAGAGCAGAGAGCCACAGCCAGGGGTTATCTGCAGGACACCAGCACCCACTTGATGAATGTGACGAGGGAGGACCATCCCCAGACAACTGCTCTCATGTGGTGTTGTTTAGTCCAGTTCGGTAGAACATGCAGAGGCAGTCTGGGTAGTTTGTGTAGTTGACCAGACACACAAAATCCTTGGTGTGGTTGTTGAAAGAGCGGTCCCCCTGTTCCAGCAGGAGGATGAGGACGGCGGGGTCATTCATGACAAAAAATAAAACCCTGATTGAAAACAGGGATAAAATAAATCATGGGGGTAACACACAGCTAAACTGTTTTCTAGGTCCAGTCTTCTGTCACAATGTTAAAATGAGCACAATACGAAGATAAACGCCAAAGTCAACGCCTTTAAGATAATCCAAATAGATGGAAGCAAACACGTATACAATTGACAAGACTGGACACAAAGGGTAGAATTCAGACAACTAATAAAGGGTGGCTAATGATACATTGACAGGTGAGGGTGATCAACTAATAATGACTAGACGACGGACAGGAACAGGAAATAATCAAATATGGGCATATAAGGAAGAAACCAACAACCACAGTTCAACGGGGGTGTGACCAATCCAGCGTGGGCTCTGCTTTGCTTTGCTTTCAACTCATACAGACTGAAAGGACACATCGTGAGGTGTAACAATAAAGAACACATGCTTCTTCTTCACCAGTATGAGCTCAATTTGTTCAAATTCAGTTGACTCGCCTAGGCTCTCATAAAGTAAGAACCCCTTTTTTGTAGAGAGTCCCTTTCCAGTGTATCTCAGTAGATAACAAATTATTGAGTTCTGTGGCCATGGTCGACCCTACAGCAGCACACACTGCATTGCTGTAGAGCTCAGTGTGGACAGGAGTGGAGTTCTTTAGCACCAATGGTGGTGCAAAAAGGGTACCTGAATGTAGGTATGCTTGAAGTAGCTGGTGGTTCCCGGCAAGCTTTTCACAGCTTTGAAATGTTGTGTCCGGCTTGAATGCTTACTTTCGAAACGTACTGTCCAAAGCCACATTAGTGGACCGAGTGGATGCCACTACACCCTCAAACGAATCATGGGCGATGCAGAGTGGGAGGCCTGGCTGGCAGACATGAAAAAGGCATTGAACATTGTAGTCTAGTACTGTGCGAATTGGAGCTTGGTGTACATCATACATCATTTACAACATATATCATTTAGATACATTTTTTTATACTCGCTAGGACACATTTCTCAATACTTTGGTCACCTTTTTTAAACTCTTCACACAGCGAGCAAAACATGTGGGTTAAACTGTGAATCATATATCATTGCTTTGGCACAGAATGCATTCATTGATGACGACTGAATTCTTTTATCACTTTGACACAAACACCACCAAAACGTTATGTACTATACAAGTCAATTTGCAAAAGTTCCTTTTTCTGAGTGTGTATGTGTTTTACTTTTATTCATTCACAATGACTGGAACTACAAGTTCATTCATACACTGTAATCCCGAATAAGTTGACAAAACTCAAAAAATTTGAGGTAATCAGTTACGTCAATTTTTTTAAGTTATGAAATTTCCAATTTTAAGTAAGCAGAAACATCTAGTTTTGAGTTTGTTGTACTCATGCAAAATACTTTAAAATACCCAAGTTACCCTGCTTATCCATTTTGATAGCATTTAACTTAATTTGTTTAATTTCTCCCAACTTTACATACTTAGTCACCCAGCTCATACATTTTGATAGCAACTTTTCCATTTTGAGTTTCATAAATTAAATTAACCAAATACTAAAATAAAAATGCATCTGTAATTTCAAGCAAACACACAATACCAATTTTGACATTTATTTTTATAACAGGCAATACCAACATGAATGTTTACAGTACACATGCCTTCTATAAACTTATTACACGGCTCTTTGGAATGCTTGATTCTGATTGGTCAGTTGAGACTTTTGCAGGTTCGTTCTTTTCAAATAATCACCGCTCCAAAGTAATAACGCATAGCCGGTACTACTTGTATGTTTAAAATCCCCCCCCCCGTGCCAACAAAGATTACCGTTTGGCGCCATCTTGTGACAAACACTGGAAAACCACAATTAACAATGGAAAATTTCGACATTAATCTATTTAAATTGTTTTACTAATGTACATAGTTTGAATGTTAGTCACGTGGTACTATATCGCTCCGCGGAAGGATAAAAATGTTAATTTAAAACAAATATGCCAATAAAAGATGTCAAATTCATATTCATGTACAGTTTTTTTTTTCCTTATGTGGCAAGTAGCCGTGTAATAAGCGGGATAATGTACAGGCAGCCGGTAGTTATCGCGAAATAAGCCCCTTCAGTGTGATACAAGATCACACTGTCGGGGCTTATTTCTGCGATAACTACCGGCTGCCTGTACATTATCCCTTACATAAGATAGCTTCTATAACAATAATTAATAAAGTATGCCCAGAATGCAAATACAATGAAAAAAAAAAAAAACAATACTGCCTTTCCACAGTGTTCTATTTGATATAACAAATCAACATGACACCTGTAAAGGGTAAAAAGTCTCAGGGGAAAAAAAAACATTCAGGAACAAGTAATGCACAAAACCCAGTATGACTTATAGCAAACAAAAATATTTTTTTGAAGAATTATTTTGTAAAATATTTTTAACAGAATTTTACATGACCAACTTTGTTTAAACATAAGAGCTTCAAGAAAAATAATTTACTTTGACAAAATAAAATATCCTAATAAATAAAAATACATTAAAGGAACACTCCACTTTTTTTGGAAATAGGCTCATTTTCCAACTCCCCTAGAGTTATAAAGATGTGTTTTACCGTTTTTGAATCTGTTCAGCCGATCGCGGGGTCTGTCGGTAGCACTTTTAGCATAGCTTAGCATAAATCATTGAATCCGATTAGACCATTAGCATCTCACTATAAAATGACTAAAGAGTTTCGTTATTTTTCCTATTTAAAATTGACTCTTCTCAGTTGCATCGTGTACTAAGACTGGCGGAAAATGCAAAGTTGCGTTAGATGCTAATGGTCTACACATAGCTGCGAGCAATAGCTTTCATTCGGACAATTGCTGGGTGGCCAGTGTGTAGTTCCTCCAGCACTCTTTTCCGTAGCTTGTGGGGAACAACAACTCTCATACCCCTCATTAAGCACCCATGTTGGACAGACAGTTCACTGCACTTGGGGATGAAAGGTTAGAGTTCATTATTATCAGTCAGGCTGATAGC
>NW_027394465.1:0-27457 GCF_049309525.1 Garra rufa | reverse complement strand
GGCCTTTTAAAATTTAAATGTTCCAGCGATTTCATTCCGTCAACCCCTTAGAACACAGCAAGAGCTAAACTCAGGTGTTTGCAAGTAATTTTATTTAAAACGGAGAGAGCTGCCTTCAGCCAGTGTTTTCTGTTGTACTGACATGAGAGTCAAGGCTCCGAGCTCTCGGTCTGCGAACTACATCACTATGCCTCTTTTAAAAGCATTTAAATAAAAACAGTCCAGCGACTGTACACAATGTAAACAGATTATCATTTTAAAGAGCTAAGCGCATATGAGCTGTTTTATGTGGTTTACGGATGAGCTTCGGGGCTGGCGTTTCTTCGTCCGTGTTCACAAAACTACATATTTTAAAGGCAATAAAAAAAAAAATAAAAAAAAAAAACACTTCAGCGATTGAACAATAATAGTAAATTAGTGTATTTAAAACGTTAAAATGCTTGCTTATTTGTGCTGCATTTTTGTGGAAACGAATAAGCTAGTAAAGACTGTTTCATATGGTCTCATCGTTTGAACCACGTTAGTTCAACAAAGTACGGCTGTTGTTAAAGACCTCACCAACTAATAACTTATGCTATTTAACTGATTAGAGTTCTCAAAAAAATGCAACTGTATTGAACATATAATCACTCATTTAATATTTTTTGTTCCCTGTAATTTCGCTGTATTTTCTGTTTGATTTAGCACAGGTTCCCTCTTACGTCATACTCCGAAAGTTCCCTTAGGCATTTGTGCGCATGCGCACTACTCATAAAGGGTGATTTAATAGAGGACGCACAAAAATACAGATTAAAATCATTTATATTTAGGTTAAATATAAGATATGACTTGTAGAGCATGTTAGCTTGCAAATTATGCCCAAGAACATAATTTATTATGCCATATGTCTTACTAACAAGCAGCAATGCCTCTAACCACAGGTCACGTACGAAAAATAATGCCCCGTTTAAGGCATATCCACTGAAGGTGTGGAGCGGAAAATGAAAATAAATACGGCCTTTTAAAATGTAAATGTTCCAGCGATTTCATTCCGTCAACCCCTTAGAACACAGCAAGAGCTAAACTCAGGTGTTTGCAAGTAGTTTTATTTAAAACGGAGAGAGCTGCCTTCAGCCAGTGTTTTCTGTTGTACAGACATGAGAGTCAAGGCTCCGAGCTCTCGGTCTGCGAACTACATCACTAAGCCTCTTTTAAAAGCATTTAAATAAAAACAGTCCAGCGACTGTACACAATGTAAACAGATTATCATTTTAAAGAGCTAAGCGCATATGAGCTGTTTTATGTGGTTTACGGATGAGCTTCGGGGCTGGCGTTTCTTCGTCCGTGTTCACAAAACTACATATTTTAAAGGCATTAAAAAAAAAAAAAAACACTTCAGCGATTGAACAATAATAGTAGATTAGTGTATTTAAAACGTTAAAATGCTTGCTTATTTGTGCTGCATTTTTGTGGAAACGAATAAGCTAGTAAAGACCGTTTCATATGGTCTCATCGTTTGAACCACGTTAGTTCAACAAAGTACGGTTGTTGTTAAAGACCTCACCAACTAATAACTTATGCTATTTAACTGATTAGAGTTCTCAAAAAAATGCAACTGTATTCAACATATAATCACTCATTTAATATTTTTTGTTCCCTGTCATTTCGCTGTATTTTCTGTTTGATTTAGCACAGGTTCGTCATACTCAGAAAGTTCCCTTAGGCATTTGTGCGCATGCGCACTACTCATAAAGGGTGATTTAATAGAGGACGCACAAAAATACAGATTAAAATCATTTATATTTAGGTTAAATATAAGATATGACTTGTAGAGCATGTTAGCTTGCAAATTATGCCCAAGAACATAATTTATTATGCCATATGTCTTACTAACAAGCAACAATGCCTCTAACCACAGGTCACGTACGAAAAATAATGCCCCGTTTAAGGCATATCCACTGAAGGTGTGGAGCGGAAAATGAAAATAAATACGGCCTTTTAAAATGTAAATGTTCCAGCGATTTCATTCCGTCAACCCCTTAGAACACAGCAAGAGCTAAACTCAGGTGTTTGCAAGTAGTTTTATTTAAAACGGAGAGAGCTGCCTTCAGCCAGTGTTTTCTGTTGTACAGACATGAGAGTCAAGGCTCCGAGCTCTCGGTCTGCGAACTACATCACTAAGCCTCTTTTAAAAGCATTTAAATAAAAACAGTCCAGCGACTGTACACAATGTAAACAGATTATCATTTTAAAGAGCTAAGCGCATATGAGCTGTTTTATGTGGTTTACGGATGAGCTTCGGGGCTGGCGTTTCTTCGTCCGTGTTCACAAAACTACATATTTTAAAGGCATTAAAAAAAAAAAAAAAAAACACTTCAGCGATTGAACAATAATAGTAGATTAGTGTATTTAAAACGTTAAAATGCTTGCTTATTTGTGCTGCATTTTTGTGGAAACGAATAAGCTAGTAAAGACTGTTTCATATGGTCTCATCGTTTGAACCACGTTAGTTCAACAAAGTACGGCTGTTGTTAAAGACCTCACCAACTAATAACTTATGCTATTTAACTGATTAGAGTTCTCAAAAAAAATGCAACTGTATTGAACATATAATCACTCATTTAATATTTTTTGTTCCCTGTCATTTCGCTGTATTTTCTGTTTGATTTAGCACAGGTTCGTCATACTCAGAAAGTTCCCTTAGGCATTTGTGCGCATGCGCACTACTCATAAAGGGTGATTTAATAGAGGACGCACAAAAATACAGATTAAAATCATTTATATTTAGGTTAAATATAAGATATGACTTGTAATGCATGTTAGCTTGCAAATTATGCCCAAGAACATAATTTATTATGCCATATGTCTTACTAACAAGCAACAATGCCTCTAACCACAGGTCACGTACGAAAAATAATGCCCCGTTTAAGGCATTCCACTCCACTGAAGGTGTGGAGCGGAAAATGAAAATAAATACGGCCTTTTAAAATTTAAATGTTCCAGCGATTTCATTCCGTCAACCCCTTAGAACACAGCAAGAGCTAAACTCAGGTGTTTGCAAGTAATTTTATTTAAAACGGAGAGAGCTGCCTTCAGCCAGTGTTTTCTGTTGTACTGACATGAGAGTCAAGGCTCCGAGCTCTCGGTCTGCGAACTACATCACTATGCCTCTTTTAAAAGCATTTAAATAAAAACAGTCCAGCGACTGTACACAATGTAAACAGATTATCATTTTAAAGAGCTAAGCGCATATGAGCTGTTTTATGTGGTTTACGGATGAGCTTCGGGGCTGGCGTTTCTTCGTCCGTGTTCACAAAACTACATATTTTAAAGGCATTAAAATAAATAAATAAATAAAAAAACACTTCAGCGATTGAACAATAATAGTAGATTAGTGTATTTAAAACGTTAAAATGCTTGCTTATTTGTGCTGCATTTTTGTGGAAACGAATAAGCTAGTAAAGACTGTTTCATATGGTCTCATCGTTTGAGCACGTTAGTTCAACAAAGTACGGCTGTTGTTAAAGACCTCACCAACTAATAACTTATGCTATTTAACTGATTAGAGTTCTCAAAAAAATGCAACTGTATTGAACATATAATCACTCATTTAATATTTTTTGTTCCCTGTCATTTCGCTGTATTTTCTGTTTGATTTAGCACAGGTTCCCTCTTACGTCATACTCAGAAAGTTCCCTTAGGCATTTGTGCGCATGCGCACTACTCATAAAGGGTGATTTAATAGAGGACGCACAAAAATACAGATTAAAATCATTTATATTTAGGTTAAATATAAGATATGACTTGTAGAGCATGTTAGCTTGCAAATTATGCCCAAGAACATAATTTATTATGCCATATGTCTTACTAACAAGCAACAATGCCTCTAACCACAGGTCACGTACGAAAAATAATGCCCCGTTTAAGGCATTCCACTCCACTGAAGGTGTGGAGCTGAAAATGAAAATAAATACGGCCTTTTAAAATTTAAATGTTCCAGCGATTTCATTCCGTCAACCCCTTAGAACACAGCAAGAGCTAAACTCAGGTGTTTGCAAGTAGTTTTATTTAAAACGGAGAGAGCTGCCTTCAGCCAGTGTTTTCTGTTGTACAGACATGAGAGTCAAGGCTCCGAGCTCTCGGTCTGCGAACTACATCACTAAGCCTCTTTTAAAAGCATTTAAATAAAAACAGTCCAGCGACTGTACACAATGTAAACAGATTATCATTTTAAAGAGCTAAGCGCATATGAGCTGTTTTATGTGGTTTACGGATGAGCTTCGGGGCTGGCGTTTCTTCGTCCGTGTTCACAAAACTACATATTTTAAAGGCATTAAAAAAAAAAAAAAAAACACTTCAGCGATTGAACAATAATAGTAGATTAGTGTATTTAAAACGTTAAAATGCTTGCTTATTTGTGCTGCATTTTTGTGGAAACGAATAAGCTAGTAAAGACTGTTTCATATGGTCTCATCGTTTGAACCACGTTAGTTCAACAAAGTACGGCTGTTGTTAAAGACCTCACCAACTAATAACTTATGCTATTTAACTGATTAGAGTTCTCAAAAAAAATGCAACTGTATTGAACATATAATCACTCATTTAATATTTTTTGTTCCCTGTCATTTCGCTGTATTTTCTGTTTGATTTAGCACAGGTTCGTCATACTCAGAAAGTTCCCTTAGGCATTTGTGCGCATGCGCACTACTCATAAAGGGTGATTTAATAGAGGACGCACAAAAATACAGATTAAAATCATTTATATTTAGGTTAAATATAAGATATGACTTGTAATGCATGTTAGCTTGCAAATTATGCCCAAGAACATAATTTATTATGCCATATGTCTTACTAACAAGCAACAATGCCTCTAACCACAGGTCACGTACGAAAAATAATGCCCCGTTTAAGGCATTCCACTCCACTGAAGGTGTGGAGCGGAAAATGAAAATAAATACGGCCTTTTAAAATTTAAATGTTCCAGCGATTTCATTCCGTCAACCCCTTAGAACACAGCAAGAGCTAAACTCAGGTGTTTGCAAGTAATTTTATTTAAAACGGAGAGAGCTGCCTTCAGCCAGTGTTTTCTGTTGTACTGACATGAGAGTCAAGGCTCCGAGCTCTCGGTCTGCGAACTACATCACTATGCCTCTTTTAAAAGCATTTAAATAAAAACAGTCCAGCGACTGTACACAATGTAAACAGATTATCATTTTAAAGAGCTAAGCGCATATGAGCTGTTTTATGTGGTTTACGGATGAGCTTCGGGGCTGGCGTTTCTTCGTCCGTGTTCACAAAACTACATATTTTAAAGGCATTAAAATAAATAAATAAATAAAAAAACACTTCAGCGATTGAACAATAATAGTAGATTAGTGTATTTAAAACGTTAAAATGCTTGCTTATTTGTGCTGCATTTTTGTGGAAACGAATAAGCTAGTAAAGACTGTTTCATATGGTCTCATCGTTTGAACCACGTTAGTTCAACAAAGTACGGCTGTTGTTAAAGACCTCACCAACTAATAACTTATGCTATTTAACTGATTAGAGTTCTCAAAAAAAATGCAACTGTATTGAACATATAATCACTCATTTAATATTTTTTGTTCCCTGTCATTTCGCTGTATTTTCTGTTTGATTTAGCACAGGTTCCCTCTTACGTCATACTCCGAAAGTTCCCTTAGGCATTTGTGCGCATGCGCACTACTCATAAAGGGTGATTTAATAGAGGACGCACAAAAATACAGATTAAAATCATTTATATTTAGGTTAAATATAAGATATGACTTGTAGAGCATGTTAGCTTGCAAATTATGCCCAAGAACATAATTTATTATGCCATATGTCTTACTAACAAGCAACAATGCCTCTAACCACAGGTCACGTACGAAAAATAATGCCCCGTTTAAGGCATATCCACTGAAGGTGTGGAGCGGAAAATGAAAATAAATACGGCCTTTTAAAATGTAAATGTTCCAGCGATTTCATTCCGTCAACCCCTTAGAACACAGCAAGAGCTAAACTCAGGTGTTTGCAAGTAGTTTTATTTAAAACGGAGAGAGCTGCCTTCAGCCAGTGTTTTCTGTTGTACAGACATGAGAGTCAAGGCTCCGAGCTCTCGGTCTGCGAACTACATCACTAAGCCTCTTTTAAAAGCATTTAAATAAAAACAGTCCAGCGACTGTACACAACGTAAACAGATTATCATTTTAAAGAGCTAAGCGCATATGAGCTGTTTTATGTGGTTTACGGATGAGCTTCGGGGCTGGCGTTTCTTCGTCCGTGTTCACAAAACTACATATTTTAAAGGCATTAAAAAAAAAAAAAAAAACACTTCAGCGATTGAACAATAATAGTAGATTAGTGTATTTAAAACGTTAAAATGCTTGCTTATTTGTGCTGCATTTTTGTGGAAACGAATAAGCTAGTAAAGACTGTTTCATATGGTCTCATCGTTTGAACCACGTTAGTTCAACAAAGTACGGCTGTTGTTAAAGACCTCACCAACTAATAACTTATGCTATTTAACTGATTAGAGTTCTCAAAAAAAATGCAACTGTATTGAACATATAATCACTCATTTAATATTTTTTGTTCCCTGTCATTTCGCTGTATTTTCTGTTTGATTTAGCACAGGTTCGTCATACTCAGAAAGTTCCCTTAGGCATTTGTGCGCATGCGCACTACTCATAAAGGGTGATTTAATAGAGGACGCACAAAAATACAGATTAAAATCATTTATATTTAGGTTAAATATAAGATATGACTTGTAATGCATGTTAGCTTGCAAATTATGCCCAAGAACATAATTTATTATGCCATATGTCTTACTAACAAGCAACAATGCCTCTAACCACAGGTCACGTACGAAAAATAATGCCCCGTTTAAGGCATTCCACTCCACTGAAGGTGTGGAGCGGAAAATGAAAATAAATACGGCCTTTTAAAATTTAAATGTTCCAGCGATTTCATTCCGTCAACCCCTTAGAACACAGCAAGAGCTAAACTCAGGTGTTTGCAAGTAATTTTATTTAAAACGGAGAGAGCTGCCTTCAGCCAGTGTTTTCTGTTGTACTGACATGAGAGTCAAGGCTCCGAGCTCTCGGTCTGCGAACTACATCACTATGCCTCTTTTAAAAGCATTTAAATAAAAACAGTCCAGCGACTGTACACAATGTAAACAGATTATCATTTTAAAGAGCTAAGCGCATATGAGCTGTTTTATGTGGTTTACGGATGAGCTTCGGGGCTGGCGTTTCTTCGTCCGTGTTCACAAAACTACATATTTTAAAGGCATTAAAATAAATAAATAAATAAAAAAACACTTCAGCGATTGAACAATAATAGTAGATTAGTGTATTTAAAACGTTAAAATGCTTGCTTATTTGTGCTGCATTTTTGTGGAAACGAATAAGCTAGTAAAGACTGTTTCATATGGTCTCATCGTTTGAACCACGTTAGTTCAACAAAGTACGGCTGTTGTTAAAGACCTCACCAACTAATAACTTATGCTATTTAACTGATTAGAGTTCTCAAAAAAAATGCAACTGTATTGAACATATAATCACTCATTTAATATTTTTTGTTCCCTGTCATTTCGCTGTATTTTCTGTTTGATTTAGCACAGGTTCCCTCTTACGTCATACTCCGAAAGTTCCCTTAGGCATTTGTGCGCATGCGCACTACTCATAAAGGGTGATTTAATAGAGGACGCACAAAAATACAGATTAAAATCATTTATATTTAGGTTAAATATAAGATATGACTTGTAGAGCATGTTAGCTTGCAAATTATGCCCAAGAACATAATTTATTATGCCATATGTCTTACTAACAAGCAACAATGCCTCTAACCACAGGTCACGTACGAAAAATAATGCCCCGTTTAAGGCATATCCACTGAAGGTGTGGAGCGGAAAATGAAAATAAATACGGCCTTTTAAAATGTAAATGTTCCAGCGATTTCATTCCGTCAACCCCTTAGAACACAGCAAGAGCTAAACTCAGGTGTTTGCAAGTAGTTTTATTTAAAACGGAGAGAGCTGCCTTCAGCCAGTGTTTTCTGTTGTACAGACATGAGAGTCAAGGCTCCGAGCTCTCGGTCTGCGAACTACATCACTAAGCCTCTTTTAAAAGCATTTAAATAAAAACAGTCCAGCGACTGTACACAATGTAAACAGATTATCATTTTAAAGAGCTAAGCGCATATGAGCTGTTTTATGTGGTTTACGGATGAGCTTCGGGGCTGGCGTTTCTTCGTCCGTGTTCACAAAACTACATATTTTAAAGGCATTAAAAAAAAAAAAAAAAAAACACTTCAGCGATTGAACAATAATAGTAGATTAGTGTATTTAAAACGTTAAAATGCTTGCTTATTTGTGCTGCATTTTTGTGGAAACGAATAAGCTAGTAAAGACTGTTTCATATGGTCTCATCGTTTGAACCACGTTAGTTCAACAAAGTACGGCTGTTGTTAAAGACCTCACCAACTAATAACTTATGCTATTTAACTGATTAGAGTTCTCAAAAAAAATGCAACTGTATTGAACATATAATCACTCATTTAATATTTTTTGTTCCCTGTCATTTCGCTGTATTTTCTGTTTGATTTAGCACAGGTTCGTCATACTCAGAAAGTTCCCTTAGGCATTTGTGCGCATGCGCACTACTCATAAAGGGTGATTTAATAGAGGACGCACAAAAATACAGATTAAAATCATTTATATTTAGGTTAAATATAAGATATGACTTGTAATGCATGTTAGCTTGCAAATTATGCCCAAGAACATAATTTATTATGCCATATGTCTTACTAACAAGCAACAATGCCTCTAACCACAGGTCACGTACGAAAAATAATGCCCCGTTTAAGGCATTCCACTCCACTGAAGGTGTGGAGCGGAAAATGAAAATAAATACGGCCTTTTAAAATTTAAATGTTCCAGCGATTTCATTCCGTCAACCCCTTAGAACACAGCAAGAGCTAAACTCAGGTGTTTGCAAGTAATTTTATTTAAAACGGAGAGAGCTGCCTTCAGCCAGTGTTTTCTGTTGTACTGACATGAGAGTCAAGGCTCCGAGCTCTCGGTCTGCGAACTACATCACTATGCCTCTTTTAAAAGCATTTAAATAAAAACAGTCCAGCGACTGTACACAATGTAAACAGATTATCATTTTAAAGAGCTAAGCGCATATGAGCTGTTTTATGTGGTTTACGGATGAGCTTCGGGGCTGGCGTTTCTTCGTCCGTGTTCACAAAACTACATATTTTAAAGGCATTAAAATAAATAAATAAATAAAAAAACACTTCAGCGATTGAACAATAATAGTAGATTAGTGTATTTAAAACGTTAAAATGCTTGCTTATTTGTGCTGCATTTTTGTGGAAACGAATAAGCTAGTAAAGACTGTTTCATATGGTCTCATCGTTTGAGCACGTTAGTTCAACAAAGTACGGCTGTTGTTAAAGACCTCACCAACTAATAACTTATGCTATTTAACTGATTAGAGTTCTCAAAAAAATGCAACTGTATTGAACATATAATCACTCATTTAATATTTTTTGTTCCCTGTCATTTCGCTGTATTTTCTGTTTGATTTAGCACAGGTTCCCTCTTACGTCATACTCAGAAAGTTCCCTTAGGCATTTGTGCGCATGCGCACTACTCATAAAGGGTGATTTAATAGAGGACGCACAAAAATACAGATTAAAATCATTTATATTTAGGTTAAATATAAGATATGACTTGTAGAGCATGTTAGCTTGCAAATTATGCCCAAGAACATAATTTATTATGCCATATGTCTTACTAACAAGCAACAATGCCTCTAACCACAGGTCACGTACGAAAAATAATGCCCCGTTTAAGGCATTCCACTCCACTGAAGGTGTGGAGCTGAAAATGAAAATAAATACGGCCTTTTAAAATTTAAATGTTCCAGCGATTTCATTCCGTCAACCCCTTAGAACACAGCAAGAGCTAAACTCAGGTGTTTGCAAGTAGTTTTATTTAAAACGGAGAGAGCTGCCTTCAGCCAGTGTTTTCTGTTGTACTGACATGAGAGTCAAGGCTCCGAGCTCTCGGTCTGCGAACTACATCACTAAGCCTCTTTTAAAAGCATTTAAATAAAAACAGTCCAGCGACTGTACACAATGTAAACATAATATCATTTTAAAGAGCTATATTAAGCGCATATGAGCTGTTTTATATGGTTTACTGATGAGCTTCAGGGCTGGCGTTTCTTCGTCCGTGTTCACAAAACTACATATTTTAAAGGCATTAAAACAAATAAAAAATAAAAACACTCCAGCGATTGAACAGTACTAGTAGATTAGTGTATTGAAAACGTTAAAATGCTTGCTTATTTGTGCTGCAATTTTGTGGAAACGAATTAGCTAGTAAAGACTGTTTCATGAATATGGTCTCATCGTTTGAACCACATAGTTCAACAAAGTACGGCCGTTTTTAATGACCTCACCAACTAATAACTTATGCTATTTAACTGATTAGAGTTCTCAAAAAAAAAAAAAAAAGCAACTGTATTGAACAAGGCACCTAATCACTCATTTAATATGTTTTGTTCCCTGTCATTTCGCTGTATGTTCTGTTTGATTTAGCACAGGTTCCCTCTTACGTCATACTCCGAAAGTTCCCTTAGGCATTTGTGCGCATGCGCACTACTCATAAATGGTGCTTTATAGAGGACGCACAAAAATACTGAATAAAATCATTTATATTTAGGTTAAACGTAGGATATTGCTTGTACTGCATGTTAGCTTGCACATTATACCCAAGAACATAATTTATTAAGCCATATGTCTTACTAACACGAAACAATGCCACAGGTCACGTACGAAAAATAATGCCCCGTTTAGGCCATTCCACTCCACTGAAGGGGTGGAGCTGAAAAATGAAAATAAATACGGCCTTTTAAAATTTAAATGTTCCAGCTATTTCATTCCGACAACCCCTTTTAGAACACACCAAGAGCTAAAATCAGGTGTTTGCGAGTAGTTTTATTTAAAACGGAGAGAGCTGCCTTCAGCCAGTGTTTTCTGTTGTCCTGACATGAGAGTCAAGGCTCCGAGCTCTCGGTCTGCGAACTACATCACTAAGCCTCTTTTAAAAGCATTTAAATAAAAACAGTCCAGCGACTGTACACAATGTAAACAGATTATCATTTTAAAGAGCTAAGCGCATATGAGCTGTTTTATGTGGTTTACGGATGAGCTTCGGGGCTGGCGTTTCTTCGTCCGTGTTCACAAAACTACATATTTTAAAGGCATTAAAATAAATAAATAAATAAAAAAACACTTCAGCGATTGAACAATAATAGTAGATTAGTGTATTTAAAACGTTAAAATGCTTGCTTATTTGTGCTGCATTTTTGTGGAAACGAATAAGCTAGTAAAGACTGTTTCATATGGTCTCATCGTTTGAACCACGTTAGTTCAACAAAGTACGGCTGTTGTTAAAGACCTCACCAACTAATAACTTATGCTATTTAACTGATTAGAGTTCTCAAAAAAAATGCAACTGTATTGAACATATAATCACTCATTTAATATTTTTTGTTCCCTGTCATTTCGCTGTATTTTCTGTTTGATTTAGCACAGGTTCCCTCTTACGTCATACTCCGAAAGTTCCCTTAGGCATTTGTGCGCATGCGCACTACTCATAAAGGGTGATTTAATAGAGGACGCACAAAAATACAGATTAAAATCATTTATATTTAGGTTAAATATAAGATATGACTTGTAGAGCATGTTAGCTTGCAAATTATGCCCAAGAACATAATTTATTATGCCATATGTCTTACTAACAAGCAACAATGCCTCTAACCACAGGTCACGTACGAAAAATAATGCCCCGTTTAAGGCATATCCACTGAAGGTGTGGAGCGGAAAATGAAAATAAATACGGCCTTTTAAAATGTAAATGTTCCAGCGATTTCATTCCGTCAACCCCTTAGAACACAGCAAGAGCTAAACTCAGGTGTTTGCAAGTAGTTTTATTTAAAACGGAGAGAGCTGCCTTCAGCCAGTGTTTTCTGTTGTACAGACATGAGAGTCAAGGCTCCGAGCTCTCGGTCTGCGAACTACATCACTAAGCCTCTTTTAAAAGCATTTAAATAAAAACAGTCCAGCGACTGTACACAATGTAAACAGATTATCATTTTAAAGAGCTAAGCGCATATGAGCTGTTTTATGTGGTTTACGGATGAGCTTCGGGGCTGGCGTTTCTTCGTCCGTGTTCACAAAACTACATATTTTAAAGGCATTAAAAAAAAAAAAAAAAAACACTTCAGCGATTGAACAATAATAGTAGATTAGTGTATTTAAAACGTTAAAATGCTTGCTTATTTGTGCTGCATTTTTGTGGAAACGAATAAGCTAGTAAAGACTGTTTCATATGGTCTCATCGTTTGAACCACGTTAGTTCAACAAAGTACGGCTGTTGTTAAAGACCTCACCAACTAATAACTTATGCTATTTAACTGATTAGAGTTCTCAAAAAAAATGCAACTGTATTGAACATATAATCACTCATTTAATATTGTTTGTTCCCTGTCATTTCGCTGTATTTTCTGTTTGATTTAGCACAGGTTCCCTCTTACGTCATACTCAGAAAGTTCCCTTAGGCATTTGTGCGCATGCGCACTACTCATAAAGGGTGATTTAATAGAGGACGCACAAAAATACAGATTAAAATCATTTATATTTAGGTTAAATATAAGATATGACTTGTAGAGCATGTTAGCTTGCAAATTATGCCCAAGAACATAATTTATTATGCCATATGTCTTACTAACAAGCAACAATGCCTCTAACCACAGGTCACGTACGAAAAATAATGCCCCGTTTAAGGCATTCCACTCCACTGAAGGTGTGGAGCTGAAAATGAAAATAAATACGGCCTTTTAAAATTTAAATGTTCCAGCGATTTCATTCCGTCAACCCCTTAGAACACAGCAAGAGCTAAACTTAGGTGTTTGCAAGTAGTTTTATTTAAAACGGAGAGAGCTGCCTTCAGCCAGTGTTTTCTGTTGTACTGACATGAGAGTCAAGGCTCCGAGCTCTCGGTCTGCGAACTACATCACTAAGCCTCTTTTAAAAGCATTTAAATAAAAACAGTCCAGCGACTGTACACAATGTAAACAGATTATCATTTTAAAGAGCTAAGCGCATAAGAGCTGTTTTATGTGGTTTACGGATGAGCTTCGGGGCTGGCGTTTCTTCGTCCGTGTTCACAAAACTACATATTTTAAAGGCATTAAAAAAAATAAATTAAAAAAAAAACACTTCAGCGATTGAACAATAACAGTAGATTAGTGTATTTAAAACGTTAAAATGCTTGCTTATTTGTGCTGCATTTTTGTGGAAACGAATAAGCTAGTAAAGACTGTTTCATATGGTCTCATCGTTTGAACCACGTTAGTTCAACAAAGTACGGCTGTTGTTAAAGACCTCACCAACTAATAACTTATGCTATTTAACTGATTAGAGATCTCAAAAAAATGCAACTGTATTGAACATATAATCACTCATTTAATATTTTTTGTTCCCTGTCATTTCGCTGTATTTTCTGTTTGATTTAGCACAGGTTCCCTCTTACGTCATACTCAGAAAGTTCCCTTAGGCATTTGTGCGCATGCGCACTACTCATAAAGGGTGATTTAATAGAGGACGCACAAAAATACAGATTAAAATCATTTATATTTAGGTTAAATATAAGATATGACTTGTAGTGCATGTTAGCTTGCAAATTATGCCCAAGAACATAATTTATTATGCCATATGTCTTACTAACAAGCAACAATGCCTCTAACCACAGGTCACGTACGAAAAATAATGCCCCGTTTAAGGCATTCCACTCCACTGAAGGTGTGGAGCTGAAAATGAAAATAAATACGGCCTTTTAAAATGTAAATGTTCCAGCGATTTCATTCCGTCAACCCCTTAGAACACAGCAAGAGCTAAACTCAGGTGTTTGCAAGTAGTTTTATTTAAAACGGAGAGAGCTGCCTTCAGCCAGTGTTTTCTGTTGTACTGACATGAGAGTCAAGGCTCCGAGCTCTCGGTCTGCGAACTACATCACTAAGCCTCTTTTAAAAGCATTTAAATAAAAATAGTCCAGCGACTGTACACAATGTAAACAGATTATCATTTTAAAGAGCTAAGCGCATATGAGCTGTTTTATGTGGTTTACGGATGAGCTTCGGGGCTGGCGTTTCTTCGTCCGTGTTCACAAAACTACATATTATATAGGCATTAAAATAAATAAATAAATAAAAAAACACTTCAGCGATTGAACAATAATAGTAGATTAGTGTATTTAAAACGTTAAAATGCTTGCTTATTTGTGCTGCATTTTTGTGGAAACGAATAAGCTAGTAAAGACTGTTTCATATGGTCTCATCGTTTGAACCACGTTAGTTCAACAAAGTACGGCTGTTGTTAAAGACCTCACCAACTAATAACTTATGCTATTTAACTGATTAGAGTTCTCAAAAAAAATGCAACTGTATTGAACATATAATCACTCATTTAATATTTTTTGTTCCCTGTCATTTCGCTGTATTTTCTGTTTGATTTAGCACAGGTTCCCTCTTACGTCATACTCAGAAAGTTCCCTTAGGCATTTGTGCGCATGCGCACTACTCATAAAGGGTGATTTAATAGAGGACGCACAAAAATACAGATTAAAATCATTTATATTTAGGTTAAATATAAGATATGACTTGTAGAGCATGTTAGCTTGCAAATTATGCCCAAGAACATAATTTATTATGCCATATGTCTTACTAACAAGCAACAATGCCTCTAACCACAGGTCACGTACGAAAAATAATGCCCCGTTTAAGGCATATCCACTGAAGGTGTGGAGCGGAAAATGAAAATAAATACGGCCTTTTAAAATGTAAATGTTCCAGCGATTTCATTCCGTCAACCCCTTAGAACACAGCAAGAGCTAAACTCAGGTGTTTGCAAGTAGTTTTATTTAAAACGGAGAGAGCTGCCTTCAGCCAGTGTTTTCTGTTGTACAGACATGAGAGTCAAGGCTCCGAGCTCTCGGTCTGCGAACTATATCACTAAGCCTCTTTTAAAAGCATTTAAATAAAAACAGTCCAGCGACTGTACACAATGTAAACAGATTATCATTTTAAAGAGCTAAGCGCATAAGAGCTGTTTTATGTGGTTTACGGATGAGCTTCGGGGCTGGCGTTTCTTCGTCCGTGTTCACAAAACTACATATTTTAAAGGCATTAAAAAAAATAAATAAAAAAAAAAACACTTCAGCGATTGAACAATAATAGTAGATTAGTGTATTTAAAACGTTAAAATGCTTGCTTATTTGTGCTGCATTTTTGTGGAAACGAATAAGCTAGTAAAGACTGTTTCATATGGTCTCATCGTTTGAACCACGTTAGTTCAACAAAGTACGGCTGTTGTTAAAGACCTCACCAACTAATAACTTATGCTATTTAACTGATTAGAGATCTCAAAAAAATGCAACTGTATTGAACATATAATCACTCATTTAATATTTTTTGTTCCCTGTCATTTCGCTGTATTTTCTGTTTGATTTAGCACAGGTTCCCTCTTACGTCATACTCAGAAAGTTCCCTTAGGCATTTGTGCGCATGCGCACTACTCATAAAGGGTGATTTAATAGAGGACGCACAAAAATACAGATTAAAATCATTTATATTTAGGTTAAATATAAGATATGACTTGTAGAGCATGTTAGCTTGCAAATTATGCCCAAGAACATAATTTATTATGCCATATGACTTACTAACAAGCAACAATGCCTCTAACCACAGGTCACGTACGAAAAATAATGCCCCGTTTAAGGCATATCCACTGAAGGTGTGGAGCGGAAAATGAAAATAAATACGGCCTTTTAAAATGTAAATGTTCCAGCGATTTCATTCCGTCAACCCCTTAGAACACAGCAAGAGCTAAACTCAGGTGTTTGCAAGTAGTTTTATTTAAAACGGAGAGAGCTGCCTTCAGCCAGTGTTTTCTGTTGTACAGACATGAGAGTCAAGGCTCCGAGCTCTCGGTCTGCGAACTACATCACTAAGCCTCTTTTAAAAGCATTTAAATAAAAACAGTCCAGCGACTGTACACAATGTAAACAGATTATCATTTTAAAGAGCTAAGCGCATATGAGCTGTTTTATGTGGTTTACGGATGAGCTTCGGGGCTGGCGTTTCTTCGTCCGTGTTCACAAAACTACATATTTTAAAGGCATTAAAAAAAAAAAAAAAAAAACACACTTCAGCGATTGAACAATAATAGTAGATTAGTGTATTTAAAACGTTAAAATGCTTGCTTATTTGTGCTGCATTTTTGTGGAAACGAATAAGCTAGTAAAGACTGTTTCATATGGTCTCATCGTTTGAACCACGTTAGTTCAACAAAGTACGGCTGTTGTTAAAGACCTCACCAACTAATAACTTATGCTATTTAACTGATTAGAGTTCTCAAAAAAAAATGCAACTGTATTGAACATATAATCACTCATTTAATATTTTTTGTTCCCTGTCATTTCGCTGTATTTTCTGTTTGATTTAGCACAGGTTCCCTCTTACGTCATACTCAGAAAGTTCCCTTAGGCATTTGTGCGCATGCGCACTACTCATAAAGGGTGATTTAATAGAGGACGCACAAAAATACAGATTAAAATCATTTATATTTAGGTTAAATATAAGATATGACTTGTAGAGCATGTTAGCTTGCAAATTATGCCCAAGAACATAATTTATTATGCCATATGTCTTACTAACAAGCAACAATGCCTCTAACCACAGGTCACGTACGAAAAATAATGCCCCGTTTAAGGCATATCCACTGAAGGTGTGGAGCGGAAAATGAAAATAAATACGGCCTTTTAAAATGTAAATGTTCCAGCGATTTCATTCCGTCAACCCCTTAGAACACAGCAAGAGCTAAACTCAGGTGTTTGCAAGTAGTTTTATTTAAAACGGAGAGAGCTGCCTTCAGCCAGTGTTTTCTGTTGTACAGACATGAGAGTCAAGGCTCCGAGCTCTCGGTCTGCGAACTACATCACTAAGCCTCTTTTAAAAGCATTTAAATAAAAACAGTCCAGCGACTGTACACAATGTAAACAGGTTACCATTTTAAAGAGCTAAGCGCATATGAGCTGTTTTATGTGGTTTACGGATGAGCTTCGGGGCTGGCGTTTCTTCGTCCGTGTTCACAAAACTACATATTTTAAAGGCATTAAAAAATAAAAATAAAAATAAAAAACACTTCAGCGATTGAACAATAATAGTAGATTAGTGTATTTAAAACGTTAAAATGCTTGCTTATTTGTGCTGCATTTTTGTGGAAACGAATAAGCTAGTAAAGACTGTTTCATATGGCCCATCGTTTGAACCACGTTAGTTCAACAAAGTACGGCTGTTGTTAAAGACCTCACCAACTAATAACTTATGCTATTTAACTGATTAGAGTTCTCAAAAAAAATGCAACTGTATTGAACATATAATCACTCATTTAATATTTTTTGTTCCCTGTCATTTCGCTGTATTTTCTGTTTGATTTAGCACAGGTTCCCTCTTACGTCATACTCCGAAAGTTCCCTTAGGCATTTGTGCGCATGCGCACTACTCATAAAGGGTGATTTAATAGAGGACGCACAAAGATACAGATCAAAATCATTTATATTTAGGTTAAATATAAGATATGACTTGTAGTGCATGTTAGCTTGCAAATTATGCCCAAGAACATAATTTATTATGCCATATGTCTTACTAACAAGCAACAATGCCTCTAACCACAGGTCACGTACGAAAAATAATGCCCCGTTTAAGGCATTCCACTCCACTGAAGGTGTGGAGCTGAAAATGAAAATAAATACGGCCTTTTAAAATGTAAATGTTCCAGCGATTTCATTCCGTCAACCCCTTAGAACACAGCAAGAGCTAAACTCAGGTGTTTGCAAGTAGTTTTATTTAAAACGGAGAGAGCTGCCTTCAGCCAGTGTTTTCTGTTGTACTGACATGAGAGTCAAGGCTCCGAGCTCTCGGTCTGCGAACTACATCACTAAGCCTCTTTTAAAAGCATTTAAATAAAAACAGTCCAGCGACTGTACACAATGTAAACAGATTATCATTTTAAAGAGCTAAGCGCATATGAGCTGTTTTATGTGGTTTACGGATGAGCTTCGGGGCTGGCGTTTCTTCGTCCGTGTTCACAAAACTACATATTATATAGGCATTAAAATAAATAAATAAATAAAAAAACACTTCAGCGATTGAACAATAATAGTAGATTAGTGTATTTAAAACGTTAAAATGCTTGCTTATTTGTGCTGCATTTTTGTGGAAACGAATAAGCTAGTAAAGACTGTTTCATATGGTCTCATCGTTTGAACCACGTTAGTTCAACAAAGTACGGCTGTTGTTAAAGACCTCACCAACTAATAACTTATGCTATTTAACTGATTAGAGTTCTCAAAAAAAATGCAACTGTATTGAACATATAATCACTCATTTAATATTTTTTGTTCCCTGTCATTTCGCTGTATTTTCTGTTTGATTTAGCACAGGTTCCCTCTTACGTCATACTCAGAAAGTTCCCTTAGGCATTTGTGCGCATGCGCACTACTCATAAAGGGTGATTTAATAGAGGACGCACAAAAATACAGATTAAAATCATTTATATTTAGGTTAAATATAAGATATGACTTGTAGAGCATGTTAGCTTGCAAATTATGCCCAAGAACATAATTTATTATGCCATATGTCTTACTAACAAGCAACAATGCCTCTAACCACAGGTCACGTACGAAAAATAATGCCCCGTTTAAGGCATATCCACTGAAGGTGTGGAGCGGAAAATGAAAATAAATACGGCCTTTTAAAATGTAAATGTTCCAGCGATTTCATTCCGTCAACCCCTTAGAACACAGCAAGAGCTAAACTCAGGTGTTTGCAAGTAGTTTTATTTAAAACGGAGAGAGCTGCCTTCAGCCAGTGTTTTCTGTTGTACAGACATGAGAGTCAAGGCTCCGAGCTCTCGGTCTGCGAACTATATCACTAAGCCTCTTTTAAAAGCATTTAAATAAAAACAGTCCAGCGACTGTACACAATGTAAACAGATTATCATTTTAAAGAGCTAAGCGCATAAGAGCTGTTTTATGTGGTTTACGGATGAGCTTCGGGGCTGGCGTTTCTTCGTCCGTGTTCACAAAACTACATATTTTAAAGGCATTAAAAAAAATAAATAAAAAAAAAAACACTTCAGCGATTGAACAATAATAGTAGATTAGTGTATTTAAAACGTTAAAATGCTTGCTTATTTGTGCTGCATTTTTGTGGAAACGAATAAGCTAGTAAAGACTGTTTCATATGGTCTCATCGTTTGAACCACGTTAGTTCAACAAAGTACGGCTGTTGTTAAAGACCTCACCAACTAATAACTTATGCTATTTAACTGATTAGAGATCTCAAAAAAATGCAACTGTATTGAACATATAATCACTCATTTAATATTTTTTGTTCCCTGTCATTTCGCTGTATTTTCTGTTTGATTTAGCACAGGTTCCCTCTTACGTCATACTCAGAAAGTTCCCTTAGGCATTTGTGCGCATGCGCACTACTCATAAAGGGTGATTTAATAGAGGACGCACAAAAATACAGATTAAAATCATTTATATTTAGGTTAAATATAAGATATGACTTGTAGAGCATGTTAGCTTGCAAATTATGCCCAAGAACATAATTTATTATGCCATATGACTTACTAACAAGCAACAATGCCTCTAACCACAGGTCACGTACGAAAAATAATGCCCCGTTTAAGGCATATCCACTGAAGGTGTGGAGCGGAAAATGAAAATAAATACGGCCTTTTAAAATGTAAATGTTCCAGCGATTTCATTCCGTCAACCCCTTAGAACACAGCAAGAGCTAAACTCAGGTGTTTGCAAGTAGTTTTATTTAAAACGGAGAGAGCTGCCTTCAGCCAGTGTTTTCTGTTGTACAGACATGAGAGTCAAGGCTCCGAGCTCTCGGTCTGCGAACTACATCACTAAGCCTCTTTTAAAAGCATTTAAATAAAAACAGTCCAGCGACTGTACACAATGTAAACAGATTATCATTTTAAAGAGCTAAGCGCATATGAGCTGTTTTATGTGGTTTACGGATGAGCTTCGGGGCTGGCGTTTCTTCGTCCGTGTTCACAAAACTACATATTTTAAAGGCATTAAAAAAAAAAAAAAAAAAACACACTTCAGCGATTGAACAATAATAGTAGATTAGTGTATTTAAAACGTTAAAATGCTTGCTTATTTGTGCTGCATTTTTGTGGAAACGAATAAGCTAGTAAAGACTGTTTCATATGGTCTCATCGTTTGAACCACGTTAGTTCAACAAAGTACGGCTGTTGTTAAAGACCTCACCAACTAATAACTTATGCTATTTAACTGATTAGAGTTCTCAAAAAAAAATGCAACTGTATTGAACATATAATCACTCATTTAATATTTTTTGTTCCCTGTCATTTCGCTGTATTTTCTGTTTGATTTAGCACAGGTTCCCTCTTACGTCATACTCAGAAAGTTCCCTTAGGCATTTGTGCGCATGCGCACTACTCATAAAGGGTGATTTAATAGAGGACGCACAAAAATACAGATTAAAATCATTTATATTTAGGTTAAATATAAGATATGACTTGTAGAGCATGTTAGCTTGCAAATTATGCCCAAGAACATAATTTATTATGCCATATGTCTTACTAACAAGCAACAATGCCTCTAACCACAGGTCACGTACGAAAAATAATGCCCCGTTTAAGGCATATCCACTGAAGGTGTGGAGCGGAAAATGAAAATAAATACGGCCTTTTAAAATGTAAATGTTCCAGCGATTTCATTCCGTCAACCCCTTAGAACACAGCAAGAGCTAAACTCAGGTGTTTGCAAGTAGTTTTATTTAAAACGGAGAGAGCTGCCTTCAGCCAGTGTTTTCTGTTGTACAGACATGAGAGTCAAGGCTCCGAGCTCTCGGTCTGCGAACTACATCACTAAGCCTCTTTTAAAAGCATTTAAATAAAAACAGTCCAGCGACTGTACACAATGTAAACAGGTTACCATTTTAAAGAGCTAAGCGCATATGAGCTGTTTTATGTGGTTTACGGATGAGCTTCGGGGCTGGCGTTTCTTCGTCCGTGTTCACAAAACTACATATTTTAAAGGCATTAAAAAATAAAAATAAAAATAAAAAACACTTCAGCGATTGAACAATAATAGTAGATTAGTGTATTTAAAACGTTAAAATGCTTGCTTATTTGTGCTGCATTTTTGTGGAAACGAATAAGCTAGTAAAGACTGTTTCATATGGCCCATCGTTTGAACCACGTTAGTTCAACAAAGTACGGCTGTTGTTAAAGACCTCACCAACTAATAACTTATGCTATTTAACTGATTAGAGTTCTCAAAAAAAATGCAACTGTATTGAACATATAATCACTCATTTAATATTTTTTGTTCCCTGTCATTTCGCTGTATTTTCTGTTTGATTTAGCACAGGTTCCCTCTTACGTCATACTCCGAAAGTTCCCTTAGGCATTTGTGCGCATGCGCACTACTCATAAAGGGTGATTTAATAGAGGACGCACAAAGATACAGATCAAAATCATTTATATTTAGGTTAAATATAAGATATGACTTGTAGTGCATGTTAGCTTGCAAATTATGCCCAAGAACATAATTTATTATGCCATATGTCTTACTAACAAGCAACAATGCCTCTAACCACAGGTCACGTACGAAAAATAATGCCCCGTTTAAGGCATTCCACTCCACTGAAGGTGTGGAGCTGAAAATGAAAATAAATACGGCCTTTTAAAATGTAAATGTTCCAGCGATTTCATTCCGTCAACCCCTTAGAACACAGCAAGAGCTAAACTCAGGTGTTTGCAAGTAGTTTTATTTAAAACGGAGAGAGCTGCCTTCAGCCAGTGTTTTCTGTTGTACTGACATGAGAGTCAAGGCTCCGAGCTCTCGGTCTGCGAACTACATCACTAAGCCTCTTTTAAAAGCATTTAAATAAAAATAGTCCAGCGACTGTACACAATGTAAACAGATTATCATTTTAAAGAGCTAAGCGCATATGAGCTGTTTTATGTGGTTTACGGATGAGCTTCGGGGCTGGCGTTTCTTCGTCCGTGTTCACAAAACTACATATTATATAGGCATTAAAATAAATAAATAAATAAAAAAACACTTCAGCGATTGAACAATAATAGTAGATTAGTGTATTTAAAACGTTAAAATGCTTGCTTATTTGTGCTGCATTTTTGTGGAAACGAATAAGCTAGTAAAGACTGTTTCATATGGTCTCATCGTTTGAACCACGTTAGTTCAACAAAGTACGGCTGTTGTTAAAGACCTCACCAACTAATAACTTATGCTATTTAACTGATTAGAGTTCTCAAAAAAAATGCAACTGTATTGAACATATAATCACTCATTTAATATTTTTTGTTCCCTGTCATTTCGCTGTATTTTCTGTTTGATTTAGCACAGGTTCCCTCTTACGTCATACTCAGAAAGTTCCCTTAGGCATTTGTGCGCATGCGCACTACTCATAAAGGGTGATTTAATAGAGGACGCACAAAAATACAGATTAAAATCATTTATATTTAGGTTAAATATAAGATATGACTTGTAGAGCATGTTAGCTTGCAAATTATGCCCAAGAACATAATTTATTATGCCATATGTCTTACTAACAAGCAACAATGCCTCTAACCACAGGTCACGTACGAAAAATAATGCCCCGTTTAAGGCATATCCACTGAAGGTGTGGAGCGGAAAATGAAAATAAATACGGCCTTTTAAAATGTAAATGTTCCAGCGATTTCATTCCGTCAACCCCTTAGAACACAGCAAGAGCTAAACTCAGGTGTTTGCAAGTAGTTTTATTTAAAACGGAGAGAGCTGCCTTCAGCCAGTGTTTTCTGTTGTACAGACATGAGAGTCAAGGCTCCGAGCTCTCGGTCTGCGAACTATATCACTAAGCCTCTTTTAAAAGCATTTAAATAAAAACAGTCCAGCGACTGTACACAATGTAAACAGATTATCATTTTAAAGAGCTAAGCGCATAAGAGCTGTTTTATGTGGTTTACGGATGAGCTTCGGGGCTGGCGTTTCTTCGTCCGTGTTCACAAAACTACATATTTTAAAGGCATTAAAAAAAATAAATAAAAAAAAAAACACTTCAGCGATTGAACAATAATAGTAGATTAGTGTATTTAAAACGTTAAAATGCTTGCTTATTTGTGCTGCATTTTTGTGGAAACGAATAAGCTAGTAAAGACTGTTTCATATGGTCTCATCGTTTGAACCACGTTAGTTCAACAAAGTACGGCTGTTGTTAAAGACCTCACCAACTAATAACTTATGCTATTTAACTGATTAGAGATCTCAAAAAAATGCAACTGTATTGAACATATAATCACTCATTTAATATTTTTTGTTCCCTGTCATTTCGCTGTATTTTCTGTTTGATTTAGCACAGGTTCCCTCTTACGTCATACTCAGAAAGTTCCCTTAGGCATTTGTGCGCATGCGCACTACTCATAAAGGGTGATTTAATAGAGGACGCACAAAAATACAGATTAAAATCATTTATATTTAGGTTAAATATAAGATATGACTTGTAGAGCATGTTAGCTTGCAAATTATGCCCAAGAACATAATTTATTATGCCATATGACTTACTAACAAGCAACAATGCCTCTAACCACAGGTCACGTACGAAAAATAATGCCCCGTTTAAGGCATATCCACTGAAGGTGTGGAGCGGAAAATGAAAATAAATACGGCCTTTTAAAATGTAAATGTTCCAGCGATTTCATTCCGTCAACCCCTTAGAACACAGCAAGAGCTAAACTCAGGTGTTTGCAAGTAGTTTTATTTAAAACGGAGAGAGCTGCCTTCAGCCAGTGTTTTCTGTTGTACAGACATGAGAGTCAAGGCTCCGAGCTCTCGGTCTGCGAACTACATCACTAAGCCTCTTTTAAAAGCATTTAAATAAAAACAGTCCAGCGACTGTACACAATGTAAACAGATTATCATTTTAAAGAGCTAAGCGCATATGAGCTGTTTTATGTGGTTTACGGATGAGCTTCGGGGCTGGCGTTTCTTCGTCCGTGTTCACAAAACTACATATTTTAAAAGCATTAAAAAAAAAAAAAACACTTCAGCGATTGAACAATAATAGTAGATTAGTGTATTTAAAACGTTAAAATGCTTGCTTATTTGTGCTGCATTTTTGTGGAAACGAATAAGCTAGTAAAGACTGTTTCATATGGTCTCATCGTTTGAACCACGTTAGTTCAACAAAGTACGGCTGTTGTTAAAGACCTCACCAACTAATAACTTATGCTATTTAACTGATTAGAGATCTCAAAAAAATGCAACTGTATTGAACATATAATCACTCATTTAATATTTTTTGTTCCCTGTCATTTCGCTGTATTTTCTGTTTGATTTAGCACAGGTTCCCTCTTACGTCATACTCAGAACGTTCCCTTAGGCATTTGTGCGCATGCGCACTACTCATAAAGGGTGATTTAATAGAGGACGCACAAAAATACAGATTAAAATCATTTATATTTAGGTTAAATATAAGATATGACTTGTAGAGCATGTTAGCTTGCAAATTATGCCCAAGAACATAATTTATTATGCCATATGTCTTACTAACAAGCAACAATGCCTCTAACCACAGGTCACGTACGAAAAATAATGCCCCGTTTAAGGCATATCCACTGAAGGTGTGGAGCGGAAAATGAAAATATATACGGCCTTTTAAAATGTAAATGTTCCAGCGATTTCATTCCGTCAACCCCTTAGAACACAGCAAGAGCTAAACTCAGGTGTTTGCAAGTAGTTTTATTCAAAACGGAGAGAGCTGCCTTCAGCCAGTGTTTTCTGTTGTACAGACATGAGAGTCAAGGCTCCGAGCTCTCGGTCTGCGAACTACATCACTAAGCCTCTTTTAAAAGCATTTAAATAAAAACAGTCCAGCGACTGTACACAATGTAAACAGATTATCATTTTAAAGAGCTAAGCGCATATGAGCTGTTTTATGTGGTTTACGGATGAGCTTCGGGGCTGGCGTTTCTTCGTCCGTGTTCACAAAACTACATATTTTAAAGGCATTAAAAAAAAAAAAAAACACTTCAGCGATTGAACAATAATAGTAGATTAGTGTATTTAAAACGTTAAAATGCTTGCTTATTTGTGCTGCATTTTTGTGGAAACGAATAAGCTAGTAAAGACTGTTTCATATGGTCTCATCGTTTGAACCACGTTAGTTCAACAAAGTACGGCTGTTGTTAAAGACCTCACCAACTAATAACTTATGCTATTTAACTGATTAGAGTTCTCAAAAAAATGCAACTGTATTGAACATATAATCACTCATTTAATATTTTTTGTTCCCTGTCATTTCGCTGTATTTTCTGTTTGATTTAGCACAGGTTCCCTCTTACGTCATACTCCAAAAGTTCCCTTAGGCATTTGTGCGCATGCGCACTACTCATAAAGGGTGATGTAATAGAGGACGCACAAAAATACAGATTAAAATCATTTATATTTAGGTTAAATATAAGATATGACTTGTAGTGCATGTTAGCTTGCAAATTATGCCCAAGAACATAATTTATTATGCCATATGTCTTACTAACAAGCAACAATGCCTCTAACCACAGGTCACGTACGAAAAATAATGCCCCGTTTAAGGCATTCCACTCCACTGAAGGTGTGGAGCGGAAAATGAAAATAAATACGGCCTTTTAAAATTTAAATGTTCCAGCGATTTCATTCCGTCAACCCCTTAGAACACAGCAAGAGCTAAACTCAGGTGTTTGCAAGTAGTTTTATTTAAAACGGAGAGAGCTGCCTTCAGCCAGTGTTTTCTGTTGTACTGACATGAGAGTCAAGGCTCCGAGCTCTCGGTCTGCGAACTACATCACTAAGCCTCTTTTAAAAGCATTTAAATAAAAACAGTCCAGCGACTGTACACAATGTAAACAGATTATCATTTTAAAGAGCTACGCGCATATGAGCTGTTTTATGTGGTTTACGGATGAGCTTCGGGGCTGGCGTTTCTTCGTCCGTGTTCACAAAACTACATATTTTAAAAGCATTAAAAAAAAAAAAAACACTTCAGCGATTGAACAATAATAGTAGATTAGTGTATTTAAAACGTTAAAATGCTTGCTTATTTGTGCTGCATTTTTGTGGAAACGAATAAGCTAGTAAAGACTGTTTCATATGGTCTCATCGTTTGAACCACGTTAGTTCAACAAAGTACGGCTGTTGTTAAAGACCTCACCAACTAATAACTTATGCTATTTAACTGATTAGAGTTCTCAAAAAAATGCAACTGTATTGAACATATAATCACTCATTTAATATTTTTTGTTCCCTGTCATTTCGCTGTATTTTCTGTTTGATTTAGCACAGGTTCGTCATACTCAGAAAGTTCCCTTAGGCATTTGTGCGCATGCGCACTACTCATAAAGGGTGATTTAATAGAGGACGCACAAAAATACAGATTAAAATCATTTATATTTAGGTTAAATATAAGATATGACTTGTAATGCATGTTAGCTTGCAAATTATGCCCAAGAACATAATTTATTATGCCATATGTCTTACTAACAAGCAACAATGCCTCTAACCACAGGTCACGTACGAAAAATAATGCCCCGTTTAAGGCATTCCACTCCACTGAAGGGGTGGAGCGGAAAAATGAAAATAAATACGGCCTTTTAAAATTTAAATGTTCCAGCTATTTCATTCCGACAACCCCTTTTAGAACACACCAAGAGCTAAAATCAGGTGTTTGCGAGTAGTTTTATTTAAAACGGAGAGAGCTGCCTTCAGCCAGTGTTTTCTGTTGTACAGACATGAGAGTCAAGGCTCCGAGCTCTCGGTCTGCGAACTACATCACTAAGCCTCTTTTAAAAGCATTTAAATAAAAACAGTCCAGCGACTGTACACAATGTAAACAGATTATCATTTTAAAGAGCTAAGCGCATATGAGCTGTTTTATGTGGTTTACGGATGAGCTTCGGGGCTGGCGTTTCTTCGTCCGTGTTCACAAAACTACATATTTTAAAGGCATTAAAAAAAAAAAAAAAAAAAAACACTTCAGCGATTGAACAATAATAGTAGATTAGTGTATTTAAAACGTTAAAATGCTTGCTTAATTGTGCTGCATTTTTGTGGAAACGAATAAGCTAGTAAAGACTGTTTCATATGGTCTCATCGTTTGAACCACGTTAGTTCAACAAAGTACGGCTGTTGTTAAAGACCTCACCAACTAATAACTTATGCTATTTAACTGATTAGAGTTCTCAAAAAAAAATGCAACTGTATTGAACATATAATCACTCATTTAATATTTTTTGTTCCCTGTCATTT
>NW_027394464.1:0-27528 GCF_049309525.1 Garra rufa | reverse complement strand
GTTTAAGCTTTTAGTGGCTCACCGTGGATCGTGGAGCTAATAGATTTCTATCATCTATCAAATCCACTTCTAAAAGTGAACTAATGTAATCTAATCCGGTCTGTATCGGTGCAGAGTTAAGCCTGTATCTCATCTGTCTTTGGGCCTGTTGGAGCAGATAAGACGTTAATGCTCTCAGCTCGTTCATCAGGACGGCACCTCGGCGATAAGAGAATATTAAATCAGATCCCGTGTCAGGAGGTCATGCGTCAAACTCATCCCGCTCATAAACACCAGGTTAAATCTCTCCGTCTGTCTCGCAGGAATGAGGCGCGCTGGCAACGCGCTCGCTGAGAGGAAACAGAATCCGACAGGAGGAAAGGTGGAAACTAAAGAACACCTCAGACCCAGAAGATCCATCACAGACATCCTCCCAAACACCTCGCTTCATCTCGCTACAAATGCTCTTATCTGTACAAAGTAGATACAGACTAGGGGGCTGCGTGAATGTGTTTTTCCATTCCACTGTGCCACTTTTACACTGTTTTTCTATGTATATATGTGCTAGACAGACATGTTTGACCGTCACGCTCATGTTTTGCTAAAAAACACAGAGCTCAAGTTAAGCAAGTTCAACTCGAGGCCTTGTGTTTTTTCCCCCATTCATCTGCCCATGTCTCGTGTTTTTCAAAGCAAAAATGTTGTGTGTGAAATGACCCCTAGGGCTGCATGATTTGGGGGAAAAAATGTAACTGTTGATTTTTCAGATAAAAATGTGATCTTGATCTGCAATAATAAATAAATAAATAAATACAATAAAATAAAAAGCTCCAGGTTTGCTGTGTTTGTTTGCAGAGATTTTGAATTATTATACTAAACGCAGACATTAAAGAAAAAATAACAATTATCGCTATTATAATATTCAACTGTAACATAAAAATGCATTTAATAATTAAAATACAAAATTATTACTAAATTAATATATTAAACAAAATAAGTATCACTATTGTAATATTTGACAGTAAAATAAAATAAGCATTTGATAATAACTTTATTAAATATATTATTAATAAGTTGTTATTACCAAGCATTACTATCGTATTATTTGACTGTTCAATTAATAATAATAATAATAATAATAATAATAATAATAATATTATTACAAATCAAAAATAAAAATATACATGAGAAAGTAAAATATAAAACTAAAATATTAGACTAAAATAAAATTAGTAGTTAAAAAAAAAAAATATATATATATATATATATATATAAAAATATGAAATATAAAAATAAAATAATAACAACAACAAAGAATTGTAATATTTTAATAATAAGTATAATAATACTACTACTACTAATAATTATTATTAAAACTACAAATTATACACACATATATACACACACACACACACACACACACACACACACACATACATATATATATATATATATATATATATATATGAAGAATAAATAATAATTTTACGACTATACTATTTTAATATTAATGATTATAATATAATGTATTTTTATTATAAATATTATATATTTAGGAAATATAATAATATATAAAATATTATATTATTATTTTATATATTAATTATATATTTTAATAAAATATATATTTAAGAAAAATATATAATATATAATATATAAAATATAATATATATATATATATATATATATATATATATATATATAATAAAAATATAAAAAAATATATACATAATAAATTACAAATAAATTAACAGTATAAGAAAAAAAATCTGAATCTGAAAAAAAATATATAAATTAATAATAATAATAATTCATTATATTAATATAAAATAATCATTTAAAAATATGATATATAATATAATATAATATATAAAATAGTATATTATCTAAGAAATACTGCTATTGTAATATCTGACTAAAATACAAAAAGTATTTAAATAGTATACAAATATACTAATAAAAATGATTTTAGTTTAGAAAAATTACACATATTTATGGTTTTAATTACTGAAATTTCAAATGTCAAACCACCAAGTTTTTATATGTTAGTGTAAAACAACAGAGCCCTTTAAGATTATTTTTTGTTGACAACAGCCAGTTTATAAGTGCATTTATTATTTTCATTAAATTGAATTCCTTTTGATTAGACAATCACACTCCACATCGTGATTCGGTTAATCACTTATTTACTTACTGCTTTGTGAACTATATTCTGAAGCTATATGACAGCTTTAAACAAGGAGAACACTAAATTTAAGTCATTATTCAATGAATAATCTAGTTGTAAGCCATAGTAAAGACCAGCCAATGTATTCTGCCAAATGGCTTATTTTATGCAATAAATCTTGCACTCATGATCATAAAATCATTTTGAGGGACATGAAGATGCAATCAGATTTTTCATTTTTGGCTGTACTGTCCCTTTAAGAATCTCAGCCTGGGAAGACAATTCAGTCTGAAGTGCACAAATAAACAAGTGTATCTCACAGAAGTAACACACCTCCAGCAAATTTACCAGCTCGATTAACAAAAGCGCAAAGTTTTTTTTCAGCGTCTGGGTGGAAGAGAGTTGCAGGAGAGTCGGAGGAACTTTGGGAGCGTGTCGACAGGGTGGAGAGACACAGATAGAGAGAGAGGCTGAGGTATATGTTGAGACGAGGGGCTGCATCTGTTTGGCTCCCGCTCCATCGGAGTCTAGTGTTTCACACTACGCCTCTGGGATCTGCCATTCCAGCCAACGCTTTATGAAAAACAGCTTTGGAAAGAGATAGACACAGAGAGAGAGAGAGAGAGAGAGAGAGAGAGAGAGAGAGAGACAGACAGATATAGGAGGACAAGGGGGTGAGACTAAAACAGGAAAAGCAGAGGAGGTGTGAGGGAAAGTGATGGAGAAAAAGAAAAAGTAGGTGGAGGGATGCGGCAGCAAGACAGAAAAAGAAAAACAGATGAAAATGCGGAGAGACGTCTATGTGTGTGAGCAGAGACTTGAATGAATGAAATTAAATAAGACTGACAGGCCAGAAAAGAAAAATTCGGGAGGCACACGGTTCATGGATTCTGCTGAATTTTTCCCTATTTTCAGCACTAATTTTGAGGGAAAATCTGCGGAATTCTGTGGAATGGAATTTTCTCTGGACTGCAATTTTGTGGAACAGAATTCTGGAACGGAGCTGAATGTGCTACACACTGCAAACATGCAAACATGATCAAATAAGCCAAAATATTACATAATTAGCATTGATCACATGAGGAGTATCTTGCGATGAGAATAAAACATTAGTTTTCTCTTGGCAGAAACTACAGATTATACAAGTGCTGGGAAATAACAATGCATGTTAGCAATTGCAACTAAAAAAAACAGTAACAAACTTTTTTTTTTTCTAGGCCTGCAAGATTAAAACTATTATCAATGCAGTATGCACCAACCGTCTTCCCAAACTTGTAATGCTGGTAACAAAAAAGAAATTTAAAGAGCTAAAGTTTTCCACCAAAATAATACCTTAAAAATTAATACATTAAGACAAATGCAGATTTGTTAAAAATCTCATATTAAAAATATGAGTAGTAGCTTTCCTAAATACTCAATTTCTTATTTTATAGTAAAATATTACAGCAGCATTTTTTTAGTTTAATAATAATTATCGTTATTATTATTATTTTATAGTCATATTAAAATACAATCAAAATTTTAACACATTAAATGTTCTATTTTTATCAGAATTTTTTTATTATTAAACATCTTAAAATAAGAAATATGACTATTGTAAAATGTTACTGTAAAATAAAAAAGGTATTTAACGAAAATATAATACTTTTACAATCAGTGTTGTTTTCGTCAACGACGACGATGACGAAATCATTTCGTTGACGCCACTTTTTTTCATGACGATAACGAGATGATGACGAGATAAAAATGGCTCGTTGATGACTAAAACATGACGAGACGTGAATAGACGAAAATGTTAGTGGGTGGTCCGTCAGACGTTTAAAATGCATGACATTTCCGCTTATTGTGCATGCCAATTAAAACTTAAAAAGTATCTGACGCTATGGCAAGCCGTTTTAGCATTAAATACTCTTTGCTATACTAGTATGGCAAGCCGTTTTAGCATTAAATACTCTTTGCCATACTAGAATGGCAAGCCGTTTTAGCATTCCATCCTTGTTTGTCTTTTATGTTCTAAAACATTCCTTGATTATTGTAATTATTGGTGAAAATAGTCGATCCGGAAGCTCACATTGTGTTGAACTATAGATCTGCTATTTTCAGAACTTATAAGTGACACTACCCAACAGCAAAATACTTACTGACCTACATTAATTTGTTAAAAGACTACTTTTTTCCCTTTTTTTGACTAAAACTAGACTAAAACCTTTTTGACTTTTCGTCGACTAAAATTGGACTAAAACTATCACATATAGAAGTGACTAAAATTTGACTAAAACTAAGAAGCATTTTAGTCCAAAAGACTAAGACTAAGACTAAATCTAAGATGGTTGTCAAAAACAACACAGTTTACAATACAACTGGGAAAAATTACAATACTAATATTTCTACATTTTCAAATGCTAAACCATTAGGTCTGTATTTAGGTGAATCATTTGATTTGAATCATTCAATTTGCAAAATGATTCACGAACCCGTTCTGATCTAAATTAAATGAGTGTCGATCTAAAGCAAAAGATTTGCAAACCTGCTCCGAAGTTCTGATTTAAATCAAATGATTCGTGATCCACGCTCTGAAGTCCCAATATCAGGTTTAGATTTAGATTGGGACTTTAAATTGCGTATCGCAAATCATTTGATTTTAATCATTCAATTCACGAAATGATTCACAAACCCGTTCTGATCTAGATTAAATGAGTGCCAATCTAAAGCAACAGATTTGCAAACCTGCTCCGAAGTTCTGATCTAAATCAACTGACTCGTGATCCCCGCTCTGAAGTCCCAATCTAAACAATGATTCACGAACCATCAATTCAGACCAGGACTCAAAGAGTGAATGGCAAATCATTTGACTTAGATTGGAACGTTGCGTATCGTGAATCATTAGATTTAGGTTGAGATTTTGAATTGCGTATCATGAATCATTTGATCTGAATCATTCAATTTGCAAAATGATTCACGAACCTGTTCCGATCTAAATTAAATGATTCACAATACATGCTCCAAAGTCCCAAACTGAATCAAATGATTCATGATACGCAAAGTTCAGATCTGAATCAAATGATTCGCGATTTGCAATTTGAGAAAAATCCATTCCGATTGGACCGCTTCGAAACGGTGAATCTCTTTGCGACACAATGGTTTAACGAATCAGAGTTTCAAAAAGTTCAGTTTCACCCATCACTATGTGCTTTTTGAAATCATTACAAGCCACGTCAAAATTCAAAAATGAATGGCTCTTTTAATTTGATCTGTTTTTTTGCTAGTGAATCGCTTGAAATGAATGAAATAAGTCAAGAGTTTGAATCAATCGGAGCAGTTCCAGCATAAATGACTCACTAAATTGATTTGGTTCATCTATTTCTCTATTTGCATCTTCAGCCATGTTTACATGACACTGTCATTACTACTACTACTAAATCGCTTGTTTTCTGACATTAACTAAAATAAGCTATGATGTTTTTTGAATTGTGTAAATTTGGCTTTCAATACTTCAAGTACTTTTTAAGTAACTCTTCAGGAATATTGCTATTTTCAAGGGCTTTCCAGGCCTTAAATTTCAAAAAGTCAAATTCAAGTAGTTCAAGCACCTTATACGAACCCTGCTTTAAGGTCCAACAGCTCATTTATAAGTGCATTTATTTATTTCATTATATTGCAGTATTGGTGATACGAGAATCATAATATTGTGATTTCAGGTTTATTTTAAAACTAACAAACTGGGAGGGAAAAAAGTATCTAATTTTTTTCCTGAAATGCACTCAGATAAAACAAACTGCAGAGAGAGAAATTCAACTGTAGAGTGAGTGATGCATTTTTATGAAGCTTAATCAGAAACAGAGGAACTGCATGATGAAAAGCAAAGTTCACATGTGCTAATAGCAGCGAGATGGGAGAGTATGACGGGAGGTACAGCACACACACTGAAAACTACCGCACTACAGCTGGAGAACGGGACACGGCCACTGACAAAATGGACTGGAAAAATCAGAATGCAAAGGTTGGAAATGCACTTAGTTCATGATTCACTTCTGGCTCCCACCCTGCTCCTCCCTCTCTGCTCTCCTCCAGTTCCATCAGCCTCTTTTTTTTTTCTTTCTCCCAACTATGTCTTTTGGTCATAAAGACGAATAGAACTCTATTAATATAAAACCAAAACATGAAACATTAAGCCAGACAGAGAACATCGCCATAAGCAGGAAAAGAATGAAGGAAATGGTGAAGGAAAAAAATGCAAAGAAAAAAGGGATAGCTAAACAAATATGCAATGCACTGAAAAGGCCACATCCAGCAAGGCCCTGTTTACACTAGTACATTTAAATTTTTTGAAAATGGCGTTTTAAAATGAAAACGATCCTCGTCTACACTGGCGTTTTCACTGCGTTTCAGAAACGATCTCCATTCCCACTACACAATGAAAAACTCATGTCACATGACTATTCATAATAAGCATAATGTTATTGTTTACTACCACACATTGTCCAAAACCACACTTTGCATGGGGTGTTTCCAAACTTTTGGAGGGCAGTGCATGTATTACTGTTTTAAAAGCTCACTGTACCATGTAGAGCAGAGGTCTTCAACCCTGTACCTAGGGACTCACTATCCTGAAGAGTTTAGCTACAACCCTAACCAAACACACCTGAAGCAGCCAATCAAGCTCCTCAAGACTGCTTGAAAATTGCAGACAGGTGTGCTGAAGCAGGTTGGAAATAAACTTTCCAGGAGAGTGGGTCCCCAGGAGCAGTCCTCTGAAGACCTCTGATGTAGAGTATTATGAGAGAGAGATGGACTGGGCGAGTGTGATTACCTGCATCTGACACAGCATTCATTCTTCAGCTCAGTCTCATATTTACAATTAAACATTAGTCTGAATGTAGGTAAAGCGATATCTTCGTCGCACTATCCTTTCATCTTTTAAGGGTAATTTCAGATATCAGCAGTGCTCAGAGCATTTCTTGGCTGCGTCTTAAAAGGTGTCGCTGAAAGTAAAAATGAACTTCCTTGTTTACAACCCTGTTTCAGTCTCTTTCAATATAAAATCTTTACTGCCGACTCACTCATTAAAACTCACGTCACCATCTAATGATGTCGTAATGATAGACTGCCCGTTAGATTTACCCAAAACAAATTATATCTCATGTTTAACCACTTTAGAGACATCAGAGCCAGCTGCAAATTCCAGAAGAGGTGATGCTGCTCTTGGCGGGTTCATGAGCACTGAACGGGTGCTGGTGACCTGGAGCTCACATCTCCAAAAGCACTAAAGCATTTTTTTCAAATAGACATTATCTTTATTAACAAACCACATATTTGAAGTCTAAACAAGTACATTCTCACCTAACAAAAACTGTATTATTTATAAAATGATAGTGGATTTGGGTGTCCACAATGACACTCGCTTTGAGAAAAACCATAAGCAGAGTGATACAAACTGTGAAAACAGCTGGAGTGCCGATATCACTAGAATATCACACTCCTCTCGGCCAATCAGAATCGAGGACCAGAAAGAACTGTTAATGTTAACACAGTTTTCACTTTGCAGTCTTGAGGCACGAGGCTCTGCTCTTGAACTGAAGTCAAACTCATCTGCAGGTTGCGTGAGCCATGAGTTGATGTAAGCAAGACCTCCCGAAGACCTCTATCAGTCTCTATCACTCCCCTCCTAAGCTCTGTGCTGACCGCCCTGCCATGCCTTTGACCGGGTCAACAGCCCCTGTCGCTCACGTCTCCTCCTCCTCAACCTCTTCTTACAAACCTAATCCTGCAGAGCTTTACATCTTAAACCGCCCAGAGCTTGAGCGCTTGAGACGCCAAAGAAATTAAAAAATGGTTCTTGAGTGTACAAGCTGCATCAAACGACATGATGACTGCTTCTCATCTAAACACTCTGAAATACGCTCGTTTTCTCCCAACTATCCCACCCTCGCTCTGCACCAGTCAGATCGCTCTCTTTCGCTCGTTGCCCCCGTGTCTCTGGCCAATATCGCTGCTTGCTGGAACGCTTCGTTATATCAAATTTACAGGCTGTGGGTTCTGGCCAGGTAGACCAGAGGGCCGCGGCAACACAAACTGCCTGTAGTCGGCCAACCTCACTCAAATAAAGTCACATCAAATCAGCTCTAATGAAGAAAAGAGCTGCCTGCTGGACAACATGTATATACACACTCTCACTGCATACCCATAATGCATTTCACATATTAGCTCATGATCAGAACCTTAAGAGAGTGTTATGAAACGGACCTTAAAGACATAAACAATGACAGTTTATCTATGAAAACATCAAATATGTGGGACCTGTAAGATTTGTGACCTTGGACCACAAGGTCAATTTGGATCATAAAGGTCAATTTTTTCTAATTGAGATTTATAAATCATCTTAAAGCTGAATAAATTGACGTATTTGATGGTTTGTTAGGATAGGACAATATTTGGCCGAGATACAGGTATTTGAAAATCTGAAATCTAAGGGCGCAAAAAAAAATCTAAATATTGAGAAAATCGCCTTTAAAGTTGTCCGAATGAAGTTCTTAGCAATGCATTTACTAATCAAACATGAAGTTTTGATATATTAATGGTAGGAAATTTACAAAATATCTTCATGGAACATGATCTTCACTTAATATTCTAATAATTGATCATTTTGACCCATACAATGCATTTTTGGCTATTGCTACAAATATATATGTGCTACTTAAGGCTAGTTTTGTGGTCCAGGGTCACATTTTTTGTGCATCAAATAGGTCAAATGTGAGACAAAAATATTAAGCATCACAACTGTTGTCAACACGTAGAATCATAAGAAATTTTCTTGAGCAGCAAATCAGCATTTTAGAATGAATTCTGAAGCATCATGTGACACTGAAGACTGAGTAATGGTGCTGAAATTTCAGCTTTGCACGACAAGAATATATTATATTTTAAAATGTATTTAAATACAAAGCAGTTGTTTTAAATCGTAAAAAATATTTCACAATATTACTGTTTTTACTGTATTTTTAAACAAATAAATACATCCCTGATGAGCAGAAGACTTTCTGAGCACTAACAAAAGGGGAAGTCGAAATGCAGTCCCTCTGTGTGTAGAGTGAAGAAATTCTAACCCATGATGTGCTTCCAGTATCATGAATGCGTTTACTACTGTCCTGCCTTTGGAGGTTTCAGCGATGTGAATGTTTGCATTAGTTTCTGAGCGCAGGCAGAGCTAGAGTTTTGGAGTCAAACCAAAGCCCTAAAGTTAAATCCACTGGGTTATGCAAGGTAAAGCTCTAAATCTCCCAATGCCTGATGTTATATATTACTGTAATTGCAAATGAAAAAAAAATCCCCGAGGAGAGAGGAGGAGGTGGTGGAGGAGGAGCAAGAGCAGGGGGGTCCGGATAAAGAGTGGGAAATGAAGAGAGAAACGCTCAGCTAACGCAACAGGTTTGGTGATGACCTACTTTTAGCTCACAAAAAAAGTCTTCAGTACAAGGAAGAAAGTAAGAACGATTTACTCATCCACATGTTGTTGACTTAATGCCTTCCATGTTCAGCAAAATGTTGCAGGTGTTTGTGAAAATGAAGTGAAAATGAATGCCTGTCAAGCTCTAAAAAGCACCATAAACGTATCTGAAATTAGTCCCTATGACTTCTGCACTATATTACAGCTTTCAAAGCTTTTTTTAAGTGTTAGACTGAAACTTTTCATGCAGTTTCTGCCAAAATGTCAAACCTAAATCGTTCTTTCAAGAGCGCTGCAGTGATGGCGCATTTTGCAGGCCAACCCGGATGTTAACGTCACCCTGGTTCCCTCGACCAAATCCCAATAGGATGTTTCCATTTGCAGAAACGAAGCACTGTGAGCAACAAAAGTTTGATTCTTAATCATTTTGTTCATTATTATGAACTTTTAAAGCCTAAAAAGAAGCGTTGGGGGAAATGCATTACAAGTAACGCAAATTACGTAATCAGATTAACCTTTTTCAAACAACTAGTAAGGTAACGCATTACTTTTTAATTGACGAAAATACCTTTACTTTTTCAAATAAGTACCACCAGTTACTTTTTTCCCAATTTATTGATTAAAAGTTCTGAGAGAAATCGGTAGTATAGTTGTTACTTTAGTTCTAGAATAAATGTGAATATGCATTAATTCCATACTCATCAAAATAAACGAAAACAGTGAAATGCAACTCAAAATATGACGCAAACCTGCAGTAATTAAATAATGTTAAATAATACAAAAATCTTCTATGCATTTCATCCCATTCTTTGTTCTTTTTTAAAGCTGAGGAGTTTTGAACGTTCTTTTTCTGCGTTCTAAACTTCTAAAAATAAAGGTGCTTTAAAAGGTTCTTCGCAGCGATGCCATAAAAGAACCTTTTTTGGTTCCACGAAGAACCATTCAGTCATAGGATCCCAAAGGAAACCATCTCTTTCTTACCTTTTTATAATCTGAAGATATAATCTTTTCTGTTTTGTGAAACAGAAAGGTTCTCCAGATGTTAAAGGTTCATTTTGGAACCACTTAGACAAAAAAGATTCTTCTATGGCATCGTGAAGCACCTTTTTTTTTTTTTAAGAGTGTACTGTGAAGAGTGTAAGGTGTGAATTTACTTCTCTTTCAGCCTGAGGCTTTTGGTGTGAAAGGGCTTTTACATTTGACAAAAATTGAACTTTTTATATTAAAAAACAAACAAGCAAGCTCTCTCAGAGTTAAAAAGTAACACAAAAGACATTTACTTTACATAAAACATATTACTTTTCTATAAAAAGTAACTTTTCCCAACACTGCTAAATACAATTGCTAGAAGTAAAAAGCTAAACATCTATATATATATATATGTTACCCTGCACCACAAAACCAGTCATAAGGTTAAATTTTACAAAACTGAGATGTATACATCATATGAAAGCTCAATAAATAAGCTTTCTATTGATATATGGTTTGTTAGGATAGGACAATATTTGGTCGAGATACATCTATTTGAAAATCTGGAATCTGAAGGTGCAAAAAAATCAAAATACTGAGAAAATCACCTTTAAAGTTCTCCAAATTAAGTTCTTAACATGCATATTACTAATCAAAAATTACATTTTGATATATTTATAGTAGGAATTTTACAAAAAAATCTTCATGGAACATGATCTTTACTTAATTTCCTAATGATTTTTGGCAAGACAAACTGTAAAAAGCACATTTTGGCTATTTAATTTATGCAATGGTGGAAAAAAAAATGGCAAAATACATGGGGGGAAAAACACTAAAGAATAATGGTAATCGGCCTTCGGCCCAGTGTTTAATTTTGTTCGGCTTCGGCCAACGATTATCATTTCGGTGCATCCCTATTAAATACTGAGAAAATCACCTTTAAAGTTGTCCAAATGAAGTACTTAGTGACGCATATTACTAATCAAAACTGAAGTTTTGATATATTTACAGTATGAAATTTACAAAATATCTACACTGAACATGATCTTTACTTACTATCCTAATGATTTTTGGCATAAAAGAAAAATTGATCATTTTGACCCATATAATGTATTGTTGGCTATTGCTACAAATATACCTGTGCTACTCAAGACAGGTCAGATATATCTTGAGCTTGTGTTTTTGCACTTGTCTCACACCAAGCTACCGCTTCAGAAGAGGATGCTGTAAACTATGATAGAACTTTACATTTTGGGTACGTTATCCCTTTAAAAAGATATAGAATATTAGGCCACACCCACTTTTCCTGCTATAGGCCACACCTTCTGATGTCTCTCAGCCTAAACAAGTAGAAAAAACCTAACCAATAATAAATGTAGTCCATGTCTCTTGAATGTTTGTAAACAAGTAATGAAGGAACAGGACATGCTGGACCTTCATGAATTTAAGAATTGTTTTCTGAGGCTGTGATTGAGTTAGGCCGTCTAAAACGTCACGAAGAAGGAAACGATCGCAGCCTGGTGTGCTGACATGAAGAAAGTATCCAATCAGCGGCTTCATTAGGGGAACCGGAGAGCTTCATCATCATTAAAGTCTCCTTCAGCGCTCGCCTTGCCTTCTGGATGGGATAATTCAGCATGTGATTTCACTTAGGCTGGATTACGCCTCACATCCAAATGGAAAGAAGATCCAGCAGAGGTCTGCCTGAGCCCTCATTTCTCTCATCTCGTCTTCTCGCTCTCCTTTGTGGGAGCCGCGAGATGAAAAGAGACTCTCCTGTATATTTTGCCCTCGTTTTAAATTGCACCGTTTTCCGAACTGCAGATGTGGGCAGCTGACCGCAGCTACCCCCGGATCGGCCGCTCTCGACGAGGAAATACAACAGGGAATGGAAAGAGGAAAAAAAAACACTGAACCACTTCCTATCTCATCCTGTATAAACAGGACGAGCTCCACACATAAAGAAGATGAAGAGAGAAACACTAGAATATCTAGTGCACTTGAGTTTCTCCAACACTTTATAATTTCTTTGCTGTTATCATTTTGACAGGGCTTTGGCAACGCAAAGCGATGTTGTTATAGTGAAGCTCCTCCAACTCTAGTTTGAAATCAAGAATATTTGAAAGAAAGTTGAAAGTTTGACTGAGGGAAAGAATGCTCTAAAAAGGAAACGTCAAGGTTGAAGAAAGATAGAAACAAGATTTTTCCATTTGATTGTTTTCATAGAAATTTCAAAAGTTCAGAAGTTATACAAATAAAATGTTCAAAAGAAAATTTGAAATTAAGTAAGAAAGAAAGAAACAAACAAACAAACAGACAAAGGAAAGGGGAAAAGTTGGACAACAAAGAGGTTTGAAAGAAAACGTTTAAACAAAAAATGTTCAAAAGAAACGTTGGCATGTAAAAAGTTTCATGGAAAGCTTCCAATAAAGACTAAAGGTTGAAAAGAAAAAAAAAGTTTGATGGGAAAAGTTTAAATACAAACGCATCAAAGTTCAAAAGAAATTTTTAAGACTTTCTTTTGTAATTTTTCATTGGAGTTTTCAGAGAAAGAATTAAAGAAATAGTTTAAAATTAAGTCTGAATTTTTTTTTGGAAGTTTGAAATTAAGTTTGAAAAAGTTTGAAACAAATGATGAAAGAAAGTAAGTTTGAACTAAACTCTAATTTTTTTAAAAGGGTTTTTGAAAAGGTCTTTAAGTTTGAAATAAAGTCTGTAAGAAAGTTTGAAACTGAAAAAAAAGCTTGACAGTTGTAAAAAAAAGAGTTTAAAGAGAAAATGTTTAAAGGAAAATTGTAAATTAATTTTGACAGGAGCAAACAATTAACAAAACTTTTTTTTTTTAAATTATGGTTTCAAAGGGGAAAAATTTAAAAGGTTTTTTTTCCCTTTTGTAAACCCTCAAAGTTTGAAAAGAATGTTTGAAAGAGAAGGATTAATAGAAAGCAAGTATCAAATAAAGTCTGAAAGAAATGAAGTTTGAAAGAATGTTTGAAAAATACTTAAAAGAAATTAAGTGTGAAATAAATTCTGGAAAAAAGTTTGAAAGAAACTAAGTTTGAAAGAAAGTCTGTAAGAAAGCTTGAAAAAGTTGGAAAATTTGAAACTGAAAAAAATTTTGACAGTTCTAAAAAAGAGTTCAAAAGAAAACTGTAAATTACATTTGGCAAAAGTAAACAACTGAAAAGTTTGAAAGAAAGATTAAATGAAAGTTTTAAGTTTGAAAAAGTTTGAAAGAAATTAAGTTTGAAACAAAGTCTGAAGGACAAAAGTTTGAAGAAAGTTAGAAAAGTAGTAAGAATAATTTAAAGAGAAAGAGTTCAAAAGAAATTGCACATTTTTTGACAGACGTAACCAATTTACAAAATGTTTTTAAAAATTGACCGCTTGAAAAGAAAAAAAGTTTAAAAAAAAGGTAAAAAGAATGTTCAAAAGAGTTAAAAAGATTTAAAAAATTAAAACATTAAAAATATTTGAAAAAGTCTGAAAGGAAAAAAACATTTAAATGTTTAAATAAAAAATAGAAACCTTTAGTTTTTTCCATTTCGAACTTTTCAAAGTTTGAAAAGAAGTTTCAAAGAAAGTAAGTTGAAAATAAAGATTGGAAGAAAGGAGGTTTGAATGAAGGGATGAATGTTCAAAAGAAGCTTTTAAAAAGGAAATTGCTAAATAAAAATGCCCAAAAATGTCTCCCAATGCAATTCTGTTTTTTTTCCTCTTTCCACTCAAATACTGTCATTACATAGTAATGGTTTGAAGAGAAGGTAGTTAAACTGTCGGCATTTATATCTAGCTACCTGCATAACAACACAGCCTGTTTAACAGCACAGACATCTGAATTGAACCCCACAGCCCCTTTTAGTACTTTCACCACAGTAATGCAAGAAAGCATGTTAAGAATGTACAACAGGGCTGTATACCTGTACATTTATGGCCACAGAGTTTAAATCCCATCAGATTTCCAGCAGGTACAGTATGAAGACAAATCAACTAAGACCAGGTCCTGCTATCAGATGTGTGCAGAGATGCCGGACGCTGGTCTGGCCCTGCTGGAGTGAAATTAGCTTTCAGAAAAGCACATCAAAATTTTTCAGTGAATAGCACAGCGAACACTTTGTTTCTGTAGAGTGACTGGGCTGAGCGTCCGCATTGAGGCTGCAGTGGAAATCTTCATTACGCCCAAACAGCAGCAACAATGGAGCTCGTCTGCCGCCTCAAACACAAGGTGCCTGACAGCAACTCAAAAGCGGAACGTCTCATTCAGGTCAGGGAACGGAGGCGGTCGGGAGAGCGAGAGCGATGCCGCCACAACATCTCTCTCTGACTCTCAGTGAACTGAGAAAAGCTGTCAAGAATGCAAGCTACAAATGAAGAGTGAAAACTGTTTCTACAGCAGTTTTTTTTTTTTGTGAAGTTCACATTTTATCCAAAATTAAAGGAAACGTAAAAAGGAAAATTTGTATAGGCCTATAGCCAATAAAACCATTTCTTGTACCATTACATATTTTATGTTAATGACATTTATTAATTTTGGCATATTTTCATTCTCAGTTCTTATTATATATATATATATATTTTTTTTTTTTTTTTTTTTTTTTTTTTTTGCAATTAAGATGAATGGGGAAAAATGCCCTAAATTATAGTAAAGTAATACATCTTTTTTAAATTAATGCTAACTGTAATAAAATAAAAATTAATTAAAATAAATTCTTACTGTAATCTTACTGTATTTCACAAAAAACAAAATTACTGAATATTGGAATATTGAAGGAATATTGAGGAATTCTAAAATAGTATTTTTTTTAAATAGTATTATTTTTTAAAATATATTGGTTAATATATTACTAATATTATTTAGAATTATTTTAATGAATTATTAAAACCAATTTAATTCAGAAAATGTTTGTGTATTCATTCCTAAAAATAATATTTTAAAGACATTTTTATAATATTATAATTACAATATATATTACAATTAAGTTTAATCATTACATTTTTAAATATATGCTAACTGTAGTTTAAAAAAAAAAAAGAGTTTCTGATTGTAATACAGAACGTAGTAAAAAATATTGAATATTTTGAAGAATTCTAAAATAGTATTATATTTTTTAATGTATTTTTATTGGCAATCTTATAAAACCACTAAAGGAAAAATAAGTCCCAAACAATTACAATTTGATTTTAAGCAATTTAAGTAAAAATGTAACTTCAATTAAATTGAAATTAAATAACATCATTGTTTTGGCCAAAATAAATAATTTTCAACACATGCCCCAACCAGAAAAATACTTCTAAAATATCCTGAGACCACCTTTCAGGTAATCACATGCAAAGCATACCTATTAAAATATACTAATGAATTAAAAATTAAATAAATAAATATGATTGAGACCCTGTTTTTGTAAGATTCACCCTAGTACATACTTGTGGCGTTCTGTAAAAAGCATCGCAACGCCCGTTTTTGGGTCACCCTCGCCTGCGACCGAAGGCAGCACAGAAAAGAGGACAAGCTGATCTTGGATTTGAGTCTGGGAGACGTAGCGTGGACGTGGTTCCAAGACGAAGCTTGGGTTTCTCTCTCTGCTGGCCTGTTGCTGTATGTCTGGACGCCTGCTTTGGTTCACGGCTCCCTGGGCAGAGCGCGAGAGCCACGCAGGAAAGACTTACTGCAGGAAATACCTCACCGATAGTCACCCCACTGGGACCGTAAGACGAACGAACTAAAAAAAAAAATAACAAGGATCGAGGAGAGGGGGATGAGATACAGGTCTGGAAATGCTTTCAGCAGAACAGGGCCCTGAATGGCTCTTTAATTAGAGTTATATGAGACGTCGTACAGCACTGCTTTCCACACGATCAGCTCGCTTTTGCTTATTTCTCCAGTCGCTAAATTGGCCAGCAATTGGCGCTACATTCCCAAGCCCCTCGCGTCCCACCGAATGGAAGAACGGTGGGATCCCGCAGGCCACATGAAAGATCAATGGTAAGCGTCTCTGAGGACAAGTGTAGAGGGTTAATGATATATCTGCACTGAGTAAAAATGTCCTTCGCTTAAAAGCTCCGCTGAGGTTTGTTGCATGAAGTGCGGTCGTCTGACTAAACTATGGGAAACGAAACAAAAAAATCAGCTCACCCCGGCGTTCGCAGGTTTTCATTTCTCAAAATGAAAATCAATCCTAAAATATGAACTGACGCCAACGACAGGGGTGGTATCGGCAATCACGGCGAAGGCCAAACCCACGCTGGAATTGAAAAATCACAGAAGGAAACCCAAGTCTAAATCACATGCTTTCTGTTGAATTTACTGAGCTGCAACTGAGGTGCGAGGTGAAGCGAGAATAAAAGCTCTCAAAGGTGAAGTATGCCTATAATTCAGTGTTTAAATATTTACGATTTCATTGCAATAAACAGAGACAATATTTAGACAGCATTAGTAGGTTGATACATCTAAAAAGCATAAACACGCAATAGTGCGTCTTCAAGAATGCTGTCATAATTATGACCTTTTATCTCAGTTTTGAGTTTTTAAACTACATTTTTCATTGTAATGTCATAATTATGACTTATCTCAATTACAATACAGCATGTTGTAATGCGTCATACTTTCTACTTTTTCAATTGACTTAATTTCGAATTTTGATGCCATAATTGACATCATCTCAATTTCAACCTTTTATCTCATAAATATGTTGTAGTTTCATAATTCTGATTTTGTCATTGACTCTCACACAGTTTTGAATCTTAATGTCATAACTATATCATAATTTCTAATTTTCTAATCATCTCCATCTCAGCCTTTTTATCTCATAATAATGATGTAGTATCTCATAATCTAAACTTTTTGTCGTAATTATGATTTTTTTTGTCTTAACGTTGGATTTTAATGTCGTAGTTATGACTTTATCTCAATTTCGAATGGTAATGTCATAATTATGACTTCTCACTTTTTAAACTTGTATCTCTTAATTTTAGTATGTTGCAGGGCATTAAAATTTCAACTATATTTTTGAATTGACTACTCAATTTCAAATTAACTTAATTTCAAATTATCTCAATTTCAACCTTTTATCTCATAATTACGTTGTAGTTTCATAATTCTGACTTTGTCATTGACTCTCACTCAGTTTTAAATTTTAATGTCTTAACTATGACTTTATCTCCATTTCTCATAATAATGATTTAGTATCTCAAATTTTCAACTTTTTGTCATAATTATGACTTTTATCTCAATTTTGAATGTTAATGTCATATTATGACATATTATGAAACTTTTATCTCAATTATGTTGGAGTGTCATAATTCTGACTTTGTTATTGACCCAGTTTTGAAAAACTATGACTATGGTAATTTAATGTCGTAAATAAGACTTAATTTTTCAATATGTTGTTATAATTTTGACTTCTGCTTGTTGGCAAGTTTCACGGCTAAAGTAAACATCACCCCACAGCAGAGAGGAGCGGGGTGAGCAGAGCTCATTTGCATTTAAAGGGACCAATAAAATGAGTTGCAGAGCTGATTTTGACAAGGTAAAAGGTGCTTTTTACACTACTATTGAGAATTTTTAGCCAAAGTATATTATAGACTTTTCATTAAGACCCTAAGGAATCATACGAACTTGTGGAAAATGGGCATCCAATGACCCCTTTAAGTAATTTTTATAAACATGCTTAGAAAAAAACATTACTGGTGTGCATCTTGACACAAAACAAAGGCACTGATATATTTTAAGATCAATTAGTGCAATTTTATTTCAGTTGAAACAGACTTGTCTGTAAAACCGGGGGTTAATGTCATAACTATGACTTCAGCATAATTTTGAATTTTAATGTCATAATTATGACTTATATCTCAATTTCAAACTTTTATCTCATAATTACAATTTCAACTTTTTCAGATGACGTACACTACCGTTCAAAAGTTTGGGGACAGTACATTTTTTATTGTTACTTTTTTTTATTAATTTTTAAGAAATTAATACTTTTATTCACCAAGGATGCATTAAGTTAATAATTAAATGTTTATTAAAAGTTAATAATAAATAATTTACATTGTTATAAAATATTTATATTTTGAATAAACACTGTACTTTTTAAACTTTTTAAAAATCACAGGTTCCAAAAAATATTCGGCAGCACAACTGTTGATATTATCCAACATTGATCATTCTAATAATAAATCCGCATATTAGAATGATTTCTGAAGGATCATGTGACACTTAAGACTGGAGTAACAGCTGATAAAAATTCAGCTTTTCATCACAGGAATAAATTCTATTTTAAAGTATGTTAAAATAAAAAAAAACATTTTATATTGTAAAAACATTTTGCATTTTACATTTTCTGTATTTTTATTCAAATAAATGCAGCCTTGATGAGCATAAGAGACTTCTTTAAAGACTATTACAAGTCTTACTGTCCGCAAACTTTTGAACGGTAGTGTATCTCAATTTCACATTTTTATCTTAATTTCGAACTTTTATCTCATAATTAAGATGTAGTGTGTCGTAATTTCAACTTTTTTCACAGTTATGACTTTTTTCAATCAACTTTGATTTTTAATGTCACAGTTATGACTTTTTATATCAATTTTGAATGTTAATGTCATAATTATGACTTATTTCAATTTCAAACTTTTCTCTCATAATTATGTTGGTGTGGCATGATTTTGTCATTGACTTTAAGTCAGTTTGGAAAAACCTATGACTATGGTAATTTCAATGTCATAATTATGAATTTCAAACTTTTATCTCATAATTACAGCTGTTGTAGAGCGTCAGGATTTAGACTTATTTAGACTTATCTCAATTATCTCATAATTAATGTCATATTCTGACTTCATTGACTTTAACTCAAATTTTAAATGTCATAATGACTTTTGTCTCAATTTCAATTGACATTTTTTTTTATCTCATAAAGATTTTGTAATAATTTCAACTTTGTCATGATTATGACTTTTTAACTTAATTTTGAATTTCAATCACAGCATCTAGCATCTTTGATTTCCCAAAGTATTTGTGGCAGAAATGGGCTACCACTGTATTAAAATATATAGATTACTTAATAGCTTTCAAGCTTAAACATTAAAACAATAATAAAACACAATATTCACTAAAGCAACAGCAAATGGAAAATGTCACATACAAAAAATTAATACATAAACAATCAAAAATAAGAGTGTAATTTATGACAATTTCTACTAGAGAAAACTGCATTTGCGTCATTGGACATTTGACGCTCCATATCATTACTGAGATAAAATCCTTGTGTCATCTGCCCCACATGCCCCTATTTATACACCTACAAATTGCAACAACAATATTAATCTGGGGTAAAGCTGGTGCTAATCGCCAAAAAATCCCCCAAATAAAGCTGCTGTTTGAATGCATCATGGGAAAGTGGATCAATCAGCCGTACTAACCTCAGTCCAAAACCCTCAACCTGTCAATCACTAGATAGTAGAAGTACAAATCCCTTCAGCTATAATCACTGTAGGATACACAGAAACAGCCCTGTATAACAAATCAAATCTCATCTGATTTAATCATTAAGCAGCTTGATTTTCTTTCCCTTTTTTGACATTTACTACACTAAAGCCTTAGTGCAACAGCATGTGCAGAAATGTCATGTGGATGATTACAGTTTCAGTTAGTCTCTGCAGTGCACTGCCTACAACCACAATCTATCTAGCCTTTAACCTTCAAGAGATTTTTTTCTTTATATCTCTATATCTTGCAATTTCGCATTTAAGTCTGGTTAACAACTTTAGCAGCTTCTCCCTTCAAATCTCAAGATGGATTAATAACCACAAACCATCATCGCTCACTCTTTCCCTCCTTCTCATACCTCCTGCTTTCCCAGGATGCACTAGGGGAAGTTGCCGTCAGGAGAGACCCAAAACCACACTCCGCTGATCACATGTGTTCGGCAACACACACGTGGCCAGGAATGCATTGTGTGTAAATGATTGAAGAAACAAACTGCAGAAATGTGCTGAGAATGGTTGAACATGACTTGGCATCACAAAGAAACCAAACAAGCATCATTAATCCTAGGTTAGGAGAGACTAAATGGATATAAACATGCCTGGTATAATCAGTACACTACTAGTCAAAAATGTGAAAATACTGAAATATAAACTTTTTGATATATATAAGAGAGCTAGACAACAGAAACGCTTAAACATAAGAGAGTTTCGCTTTGTGCAACGTGTTTTGCTTACTACATAATTCAATAATTCCAATGTTTTGATGACTGGTCGTTTGGAGAACAAGAGATAATTCACAGTGGTTTCTCTTTTGAAAAGAAAAAAAAAAACAACACAAGAAGAACGCTTTGTAGATGCAGAGACGGAGAGAGAACAGGCCCGTGGTGTGTGTTTTCCCTCTGGCTGGTGAGTATCGGCTCTATCCAGCATAAACACATGCCTTCATGGTTCATACATTTCCTGCTTCCCTCCACAGCCCAGCGCCGGGCCACACAAGCACAGGACACCATGGAGAGGAAAAGACAAGAGTATGAGATACCGCGCACAATCCGGGACCTTTCTTACTGTTTCATGCTGACCTTTCCACATATAAACACACCTTTTGTGTTATTTTCAAACACAACATTTTCATAAACATTAACTCAGCGCTCACTAATTCTGTGAAAACTGAGCCACTCCACTTCTAATAGAGCGCAACAGTTCATTTCCAGAAGTAAAAACTCCAAAAATTTATTTTCTTCTAAGGGAAACTGATTAACTGACCTGTTGTGAACTCTGAGGTTGTTAATTGATTTGTATGAATCTGTTCACATTAATTCAGCTTGTTTTTAAAAGAACTGTTTAATAGTGGAGTTCAAGGTGAAAACCTACATTACCCATGACGCTGTACAGAAAACAAACACCACCAATCGGAGAAAAAGCTAATTGAGCTAATAAAATCTGCCAATCACTATTCAGCAGTATGCAAATATTCCAATTGCATCACCACTGTCAGTTTGATTTTAAACAAAGAATTTTCCTTAATTTTCTTAACGTTCAATTTTAAAGCCCTGTTTAATCTAGTCCTTTTTCGGTTTAAATCAGGGTTCATACAGATACTGTAAAATGAAATTTCAGGACTTTCAATGACCTTTCAAGCGCTACTTTTTTGATTTTCAAGGACTTCAATCAGAGATCCCACTTATCGAACAATGTCTTTCATTTCAAATTCTAAAAAAGGAGAAATAAATAAAAATAAACTAATAAAAAAAATAGTAAAATGAAGTGAAGCACATGCAAAGTATTACTAAGTGTACTACACTTTTACTATAGTAAAACCACTGATATTTTTCTTAAGGGATTTGCACTGTAAAATAAAAAATAATTTGTTACCCCCCCTGACTTAAACTTTTTTAGTTTAGCCAACTTGAAATTTGACGTTACTTGATGTTAATTTTAGTGACAATTTAGATATTTTAGTTGACTAAACAAAAAATTTTAAGTCAGCAGGAAAAAAAAGTTAAGTTGAAAGAACTATTTTTTTACTGTGTGTGTTTGTGTATACTTTAAGTTTTTAAAACTGTACTGGGTAATAGATGTTTTCTACAGCTTAGGAAAAGAAAATCAGAAAAAAAAGATTCAAGAAACTGCTCCGAAATCCTGATCTGAAACAAATGATTTGCAAACCTGCAAATAATTAGATTCCCTAAATGATTCACAAACCCGTAGTCCCGAAGTCCTCACCTGAAACAAATGATTTGAGATAGATGATTTGATGTCCTGACATGAAACAAATGATTCACAATATGTGATCAGATTGGAGCACTTCGAAACAGTGAATCACTTTGAGACGCAATGGTTTAAAAGATTCAGTCTCGAAAAGCTCCGTTTCACACATCACTACATGCTTTTTAAAATTGTTGCATGTGATCTTTTAATTTCATCTGGGTTTCGCTAGTGAATCACTTGAAATGAATAATCAAAGTCACGAGTTTGAATCAACTCATCTGTTGCTCTTTTCGCATCTTCAGACATGTTAACACAACACTGTCAGCACTACTACTGTCTTAGATCGATTGTTTTCTGACATTAACTGAAAAAGGTACGATGTTTTTCGAATTGCGTGAAAAGATATGTGCTATGACAAAATTAAACACTTATTTCATAGATACATTGTCTTTCAATATTTCAAGCACTTTTCAAATACCCCTTCAGGAATATTGCTATTTTCATATCATGTTATATTAATATATTCACACTGGTTTGTAGTGCAAACAGTTTTACCGTTTACTGCACGTTGTTATTTTTCTCGTTATTTCCCTATTGTGGCTAATGAACCAGAAATCTCACCCATAGGCTTACTTTCGCATTAAAGAAAAAGGTGGATAAGAATAAAAAAAAAAAAAATACTCAGCACACCTGAGGCTGAAATTATCCTTGTAAGAACATTCAAAACTGAATGTTAAAGTAATTTGGATTGAATTATTTGCAGAAAAGTGTGGAGGAGGAGAATGTTAAAACACTCATGTTTAATGTCTTTCCTCGTCCACAGAGAAGATGGCTGCTCATCTGAATCTTCTCATTGCGTGTGAAAACCGTCATTTGTTCCATTCAGTCGCACTGCTGTTAACCCTGATCAGCTCCCACGTGGGAGATCTCAAAAGTGCCATGTATTTTCTTTGAGGAGAAAGAGGAAGAGAGGTTTAAAGCTTATAAACACATAGACAATCCATTTCTATTGAGGTTCACAACACTCCTCGTGATATCTGGAGTAGAGAAAGAGCTGAACATCAGTGCATCTGAGATGGGCATGTGTATGTAGTTATTCCTGTCAGACTCTTCTGCCACATCTGTCGCGCACCTTTCAAACTTTCCATACTGGGTCGAACCAATCTTTTCTGTGTCTTTCAAATATATTGGTTTATTTATCTGTGTTTGCAGTTGTCAGGATGAGTTTTTAACATCAAAGAACACTGCACTGTTATTCTGACCTACAGCTTCATAGCAAAACATGCTGTTTTAGACAAACTGTCTAAAAGCATGCAGTCTGAATTTACGAACAGTAAAAACAATATAAAGAACTTAGGATATCTGAGGGACTTATACGCAACTATTACAGAAGGTTCAAACACTCACTGATGCTCCAGAAGAGCCAGGGGTGTAAACTTGGGACCTAAAGGATTTTTCTGAAGAACACCAGGCAGTTTAACTGTTCAGGAACAACTATCTGTTCACACATGCATTTTGTATGATCCCTCTTATTTTGTTAAAATGATTAACATTTTGCAGATTCCGTAAGGTGTATATAAACTTTTGACTTCAACTGTGTGATGTCTTATAAAAAAACAACACTAGAATGGAAGAGAAAACTTTTTGAAATATTAATTAAATTAGTTAATTACCACCACAGATTTCTGCACTTTCTGCACTTTTTTTTTTTTTTTTTTTTAACAGCACAGGTTAAATTTTATATTAAATAATCAGGATAATAATCTGTGCAATTGCAGAATTGGAGAAAAGAAAATATTTGTTTGAAATATCTTTTTGGTTAATAAACAAACCAATAAATAAACACCACTTTCTTCTTTGACGTTTACTAAAACTTGAATAAAATTGACATTTTTATTTTAACTATTTATTTTAGTTTTGGTTCTTTGCTTGATGCAGCCTAGTAAAGACTCACATGAGATACTAATTTTAATTTAATATAAATCATATTTTATTTAGCATTTTTATTTTTCTTAAGCATGGGAATCCAAAGAGTACCATATTCGTGGAAAGTGTCTTTTGAGCAACCCGGAATCTAAACCAGAAATGGTCAACCCCATTACGATTCCCATCTCCTCATCTAGTGCTCTTCAACATCTTGATTCGACCCCGTCTTCATTTCCTGGTGTCTCTCATCTGTCTTTCTTCTCAAATCTCCCTCTCCATCAACTCTTCTTTTCTCTTTGGCATCACAAGTTGACCAGCGCAGAGCAGGGCGTCTGCTTTTCATTCACTCTTAATGGTTTAAGTGAAGTCATTCTTTGGAGAACACACTAAATGACCTTGTTGTTCTCCCTCTCTCTTTCTCTCGCTCTCCTCTGTGTCACATTGTTTTGGGCTTCCCTCGTCTTTAACCGCGAGTAAGGCTGTGGAAAATTCAAACTGTGGTCTCAATCCAGTAAAGCGGAGAAAGCACACATATGCTGCCATTCTGCATAAATACAGCTCACATGTGCACGGAGGCCATTCCTGTGTATAGCCTCTGTCAAAGAGGAAAATAAAACCCATGACATATATACACCCTGACTAACAAATGGAGAAGTGCTAACTTCTCACCCAGGCCACCAGGGGGCGTCACGTGCCTGAGAGGCAGTTCCCTCAGGGACTGACAAGACAAACGAAGACGTTATTTAATAATAACTGGTGAATGTTTATGTATCCATAATGGTTTCATGCTTGTTATGGAACATCACCACTAAGTTCCACCATATGGTGTTTAATTGAAATGTAACGTGAAACGCACAACAACTGAACGTTCGCTTCCAAATAACTCATTTCTGGCCCTGAAAGCTACAAACACTCTTTCATCTAATTGCCTAGACTTGTTTGTGCAACCACACTAATGTAATTTACCATTCTGCCATCGTTCACATGTGATTTCTACTTAGGGTTTGGCGCTATGACCAAAATCTTCCAGAACAGTATGAGTATCGATATAATTGGGAAATTAATGGTAAAATAAGGATTTTGGGGAACTCGATGAATGGAATGAAAACTAAAAAATAAGACTATTCAACAAATGAATAATCAAAAAACAAAACAGCTTCTCATTATGAAGCACTTAAGATTAAAAATAAAAGAGCTCAGTAAAACTCGCGCCATTTTCCTGGTTGCATTCGCTTTGAAGCGGCCGATAGTGACGTCTTTATTCGTGGCAATTATTGAATGGAGGACGCCATGAACGGAGCTGTTTTTGTTGTGTGTCGTGGGTTTCATTATAAAAGAGATTGAAAGAGCAAGAAAATCTGATTAAATCTCCAATGACAACTTGCAGTGTTATATATCATCGAGGCTGAGAAAAGAACACAATGCTGCAGACAAGAGCTAGCTAATGCCATTATTATTGCCGTTTTCCAATCTTCGTGGTGTAAATATTTTTACACAGCTTTTTAAAAATGCTGGTTAGCCGCTGTTTTGTATGTGTTTGGCCAAGTAGCGTATACATGTCACTGGTAGTTCCTATAGAACTGCTTTAGACCCTACTCTGAAGGAGGAGCTAATTTATATATATATATATATATATATATATATATAATTGCTGTTGCCTTTATAATTCTGTGTTTGATGTTTAATTTCCCGGCAATATAAAAAATTTATAACCCAGCATTACATATTGTTCTGTCCAATATGTAACCAACGCAAGTTGGGTTCTTTTATCCCAGCATTTTTTAGAGTGTGGACTCATTTTTCAATAGTCAAAAAAAAAAAAAAAAAAAAATATTTGAGATCATGAAACTTACACTATTGAACAGCAATTTATTTAAACACATTTTGTTAAACCATACTTTTATTTTGACAGGTTGCCTGTTTGTATATGATATGAAGATAGTTTTTCTCAAAAGAAACAGTCAAATGCTCATGAAGTGACTCTCAGAGGAGTTTAAGAGATTGTTTATGTGTGCATGTACTCATATATTGAGGAAGCAGAGTGTCACATGCTTCAGTATGTGTCTGCACCATCCATTCACACAGAGACATGCAGGATTCACATTTAAATAGTCTTTTGCGGCTTAATATTGACAGACACTAGTCCATATCACGTTTTGATTTAAATGTTCTGTACTACTTTTGATTTCTTAATCCAAAATTCCAAGACATTCCGCATTATACAGTCAATTCCGCTTTTATGACTGGATTCCGCAATTCTGTCCCTGGCACCTTTGTCTGATAAACTTAAAACCTTCAAACTCTGAACTTTTAAAACATTACATTTAATTCAACTTTAACTTCAAGCTTTTTTGACTACTTCATCAAAAAAAAAAAAGAAAAAAAAAAAACTTTATTGCAAAATCTTGATATATTTTTGGCACTGTTCTAAGAATCATATACTGTATACACAATGGCAAAAGTGCCAAGTCATGTTATTTCCTAGCTATTTCTTCAAAAACATCTCATAAATATCTGTTTTCAATAACTATGACGCCTTATAATACAGACAGCAGGATGGCGTTTTACATATTTTTCTGTTATGCCTCCTATAATTTTACAGTCATTCTCGTCCATTCGGTGCAATGTAGAAACGTACAGATGGGCGAATGAGTGACCGGTCTCATTAGAGAATGATTAGAGCAACATCTGTTTACAGTCGCGGGCTGTAATGTGTGTGCGCGTGGAGGGATTCGGGATAACAGCCCTGTGACGAGGAACATGATTGCCACATTAAACTCGCAATCGGAGAGGTTATTACTGGGCCACGGGCGAAACCCTGCATGGCTTTTATTAAAATCATTACTATCCAGCCATTGTTTTGATTATAGATAAACCAAAAACATTGAGGGCATAAACAAAGAATTCATCTCAGCAGCGTTATAAAATATACTGCTGTCCTGAAAGCGAAACTCCGCTGCTGAAATGCTGCGGCTGTGATCTGATCAAGCACCTTACACAGATAGGATACAATTTTTTTAATAACCTCATAAAGTAATTATTATAAGTTATATTTTTGTGATTTTTCTGCATTTATTTTGATAGGAATTGAACTCGGGTCACCAGAGGTGCAATTACGCTACATGACGGCACACTAACCACAAGACCATCAGCGCTGACGAAACTTTATAAAGTCATTTATCTTTTCCTACAAAAACCCACAGAGAATAATGATGTCAACATGAGGTTGATTCATTTCATGTATAGTTTGACACTGACATTTTTGCACCAGTCACAAAAATTGACCATGAAATGCACATTCAAATGCAGTTTAAACATTGCCATTTTAGTATTTTCTAGCACAATTGCTTAT
>NW_027394463.1:0-27580 GCF_049309525.1 Garra rufa | reverse complement strand
CATCATACCTAAACCACGCCCATATTACCGCGTGGACGCATCAGCAGAGCCGGATGTTTGGCTGGAGGCAGTGCAAGTGTGGGAGGTGAAATGCGCTGACCTTTCGCTGTCTCCGGTCTACAAAGCAGCGATGGGATTGGTCAGTATACCACGCACATGTGAATCATAAAGCTGAATCAGTGTTTATCATGACTGATGTTTTTGTTGTATAGATCATGGTGCCAGGTCTTCGCTCACTGTGCTTAAGTTTGTCTCTTTATGGTGCCGTTCTCTCTTTGGCCTTTAGGTGGACCCAGAGAAAGGCATTTCACTTCGTTTCCCACGGTACCTTCGGATCAGAGATGACAAGAAACCAGAGGATGCCACCACAGGGTCACAGGTAACATCGGAAATGCAGAATATTGAAGAGCAAGACACACATATTTATATTTAGCTAATATAGTGGGTCCAAAACGTTAAAAAATAAGAATTTAAAAAGAAATACTTACACAAGTGTAGGAGTCGACAGTAATTACCCCACATGGGACATTCCTTTCAAACGCAAATGTCATAAAAAGTCATGAAAAGTGCATAATGTATGGAAAATGCAGGATGTGACACTATATGTGTGTGTTGTATTTCCATGGCATATGAGACAGGAAGAGTTAGATTCTAAAGTAGTTTTTCCTTCTGAAAGTCAAACGTGATGACATTGCAAAGTTCGGATCTTCGTGACATCGTGATTTAGTGGAGCAAGTGGAGTGGATCCGTTAAAGGAAATCCATCTTTTTACGCTCCACACTGTCTTTCTTTCTTTCCCCCCTCATTTTCACAGTTCATTTATTTCGGTTTTCTTTTATTCCCGTCTCCCGATGGTTGGAAAGGCACAGGCGCACAAACACACCCTCTCGAAATGAACTGTTCTGATCTCCTGCATCAGTCGCTCTCTCTCTCTCTTTCACTTTTTCAGATTGCAGATCTCTATAAGAAACAGCAGCAGATTCAAAATCAGGGTGAAAAGCAAGATCTGGAGGACTACTATTGATCGCTGCGCTCTGATTGGCTCCTGATGGCAGCTTTGCTTATTCCTATTGGGCAACGGAGCGTTTTTCAATATTTTTGTTGCATGTCAATGTGCTGAATTTTAATGCTGTGATATTGTGCGCCTTAATGAAAAATGGAAATGAACATGTAAATAGACTTTCAATAATACGGAGCTGAAATAAACTTGCTTTTCACTAACTGAACGCCTTGGGTGTTCGTCACCATGGTTTTGTCTTTTGTGTCTTCATGGTTGCATTTCACACATTTGTCAGCTTATGGATGTCCATTGATATGCCGTTTTAAGTGTGTACCTATGCATAGACGATAATGTGAGTGCATATTCATGTTTTCGATGAATTGGGCAACGATTCTATTGTCAGGGACCCAAGATGGAAAATTAAATTATCCAGCTCTTTCTCTTTTGTGCTCTCCATCGCTTCCTTCAAAGAATTCCTTTTCTCTTCTCCACTATTTGCTCACCCTCTCTGAAATGAGCCTGGCAGGTTTTGACACTGCGCTTCTGTCAGAGTTAAGACTGTAAAGAGAATTTTAAAGTGTTGCTGTGACAGTCTAGTACTAGCGCGCGTTCACGGGAGAGGCTTTACCCATCTGTGGAAGTCTTTGAGAAGGGAATTACAATGAATTAATACAAGTTTAATTAATGTGAAATTAATACAGTATTAATAATTCAACCGTTAGCACTCATTAAAATAGCCCATGAGCTGAATGTACTTGCTTGGTTTGGATTGCAGATAAGAGCATTGATTTTAAGAGCCTTGAAGCATTCAGTTAAATGACTCAGCTGTTCATTAGTAAGGGGTTGTGTTATATCCACATGTTTTTTTATTAACTGGAATCTAAGAAGTAAAACCAATTTAGTCATCCTAATATATTCACAGGCTGTGCTCAGAATGGCACACTACCTTTACTATGCAAAATGTTTACCCAGAATAACTGTTATATTATTCACTATGTTATTTATTAATATTATTGACTTGGATTTTATTTTAAATTTAGTCTGTTTATTAGTCATTATTTTGTGCTTTTATAGTGTTTTTCTGTTCCGCTTAATTATTATTATTTTTTTACTTTAGTAATTGCTAACACTCGATCTGTAATGTATGCAAGCCCGTTAATAAAAAAATAAATGTAATTAAGACTTTTATCTCAAATTCAGAATTTTTTCCTCAGAATTGCACAATACAAATTTGCAATTGATTTTTTTTTCTCTGAATTGTTAGATTTAAACTCACAATTGCATTACAAAATCAGAATTGTGAGAAATAAACTTGCAATTCTGAAAAATAAATCAGTTGCTAGTTTGTATCTCAATTCGGATTTTATAGCGCAACTGCGAGTTTATTCAACAAATCTCAGAAAAAAAAGTTAATATTGCAAGTTTTTATGACAAAATTCTGAAATAAAGTCAGAATCGTAAGATACAAACTCGTAATTGCAAGAAAAAAGGTCAGAACTTAGTTTTAGAATTTTGTCAAACTTGCAATTCTAACTTTTTTCAGAGATTTGTTGAATTAAACTCGCAGATGCGCTATAAAATTGGAATTTTAAGATATAAACTTACAATTCTGATGAACTAGCAGTTGATACAAACTCGCAATTGCGAGACTAAAAGTCAAAATTGTTCTCAGAATTTAGTTTTTTTTTCCCCTCAGAATTCCAAGTTTATTTTTCAGATTTGTAAGTTTATATCTCACAATTCTGATTTTATAACGCAAGTGCGAGTAATTCTCAGAAGAAAATCTGAATTGTAAGTTTGTATGACAAAATTCTGAGAAAGTCAGAATTGTTCTCAGAACTGCAAGTTTATTTTTCAGATTTGTAAGTTTATTTCTCACAATTCTGATTTTACAACGCAATTGCGAGTTTAATAATTCTCAGAAAAAAATCAGAATTGTAAGTTTGTATGACAAAATTCTGAGAAAGTCAGAATTGTTCTCAGAATTGCGAGTTTATTTCTCACAATTGCAAGTTTATTTTTCAGAACTGTGAGTTTATTTTATAATGCAATTGCAAGTTTATATCTAACAATTCTGACTTTTTCTTAGAATTTTGTCAGACAAACTCACAAATCTGATTTTTTTTACAGAGAATTATTAAACTTGCAATTGCATTATAAAATCAGAATTGTGAGATATAAACATACAATTCTGAGAAAAACCCGCAATTCTGAAAAATAAACTAAATTCTGAGAACAATTCTGACTTTCGCCTCGCAATTGCGAGTTTGTTTCTCAGAATTATGAGTATATCTCACAATTTTGATTTACGTCTTACAAATCTCAGAAAAAAGTTAGAATTACAAGTTTGTATGACAAAATTCTGAGAAAAAGTTTCTATTTCTAAGTTTTTATCTTGCAATTCTGACTTTATTTCTCAGAATTGTTTGATTGTTAGATAAAAACTCACAATTCTGAGAAAAAGTCATAAACTCGCAATTGTGAGTTATAAAGTCCAATTTTGAGGGTAAAAAACATCTCACAATTCTGATTTAAACTTGCTATTGCGTGTTATAAAGTCAGAATTGCGATATATAAACTTATGTCAGAGTTGCAAGTTTGTCTCGTAATTCTGACTTTATAACTCGCAATTGCGAAATTCTGAGAATGAAAGTCAGAATTGTGAGTTTATATCTAAAAAAAAATCTGAATTGTGAGATAAAATGTCACAATTAGCATACTTTTTTTTTTTTTTTTATTCAGTGGCGGAAACAGGCTTCCATTACCCTGGAAATCCAGAGGTCTCACGAGAGCACAATTTGAATTGTCTCTGCAAGACACTCTGGCATCGAGCAATAATGCATGTTACTGCAATACGTAAGCAATTCTGGGAACCAATCAAATCGGTGTATCTGATGTAGGCGGGCCAGAGGCGAGCTAAGCTGATGAAGACAGCACTCCGACGTCCGAAATCATTAGTAAACATTGAAAGAGATCTACAGATGAAAACAGTTGTTTGAAACGGCTTTGGCCGCTACAATGACCGAGTTAGACTTGGCTTTTCATTTAAAAGAGGAACAGAAAACCGCGCTCGAATCGTTCCTTTGCAAGAAGGACGTTTTTGCTGTTTTGCGACTGGATACGGCAAGAGTTTAATCTATCAGTTAGCTCCGCTGGTAGTTAAGCGTATGGGGCGACCACGAAGAGGAACAGATCCGAAGCAGGCAATGCCAGATAGCATTCGGCAGTCTCGAGTCCTGGCTGTTAAAAAAGAAGTGGCGATAAATGTTATCGAACAAGGTCTACCGGGACAACCTGATCGGGATTGTGGTGGATGAGGTCCATCTCATTTACAAATGGTAAGAGTCACTTGGTAAACTTACTGTAACGAAAAACTGAAGTATTCAATAGTAATACAGTAGCCTAACTTGAACAGGACGCTATGTCTCGCTGCTGAATGAAACTCTAGTGACCATTCACATATTAGTTGATAGTTAATGAATAGTTTGATCGGACCTAATTGTTTTATGAGGTTGATTCGGCTGTCGTAATTAATAGTTATTAATTCTTGTCACAATGTTTATGTTATAACATTGAAATCCACTCTTATATGTTCACCGTCGCTCTGGATACGTCACATCGTGTATTGTTGTGATTGGTCGTGGTGTTATCCAATTGCATGCAGTGAGAGTTTCAAATGCACGCTTGATGCCGCCCCTCGAGTTAGTTCCTTTTCATTGCTCAATGCCAGACCCTTAATCTTAATAGATTAGGGTCTGGATTTTTCCAGGCTAGGCTTCCATAGAAATGTACAACAAATTGTGCAACAAAGCACTGTGTGGATGTACTTCCCATAATGCAATGTGCTTGACTCCATTTCTAATGTGAAAACGTTAAAAAAATGACAGTGTACTGGGTAAAACTGAATTGCTTTTTATTGTGTAGTTTAACAAAAATATGGCATATTTTACTTGTAAGAGCAGTTTCAACTATTCACCTTTTTCTTCAAAGTGAGAGTAAGCCTATTGGTAAGACTTCCAGTGTTGTGCCCATTTTCGACCACTGCCAAATTATTACCCCCTCTCGTTGAAATCGCTACCTGATTGCCTAATCCTAACCCTAAACCTACCAGTACCAGGGGGGTAGTAATCTGGCGGGGGTCAGAATTTGGCATAACACCGGTTCATTAGCCCTATAGTGAAATAACATGAATAACAACGTGCAGTAAACGGTAAAACTATTTGCACTACAAACCAGTGTGTTCATAATTAAAATAAGACATTAAAGTAATATGGTAAGACACACCAATTTGCAATAGCCCATCAAGCAGCAAAACAAGCTGTTTTGTACAACTAAAAACAGCTGGACATGGATAAGACCAGAAGCCAAACCCATAAAATTTAAAAGTGGTTGCGCCCACTTTTACCTGAAAAAAAAGCTGGATACAAACTTTATTTTTAATACAGACAAAAATAGTGTATCTTTTGTTTGGCAGAAGCATTTTCTGTTTTTCTTTCTTTCTTCTTTCTTTTTTTTTTTTTGGTGCGGTATGGCTTTAAATTTGAGTCTTGCTCACACATTTGTACAATATGCACTGTTGTATGACTTCAGAAAGAAATATAGCCTAGCGAACGACTCATATGGACCACTTTTATCATGATTTCGTGTGTGTCCTTTTTGAAGCTTGAAAGCTTCGGTAACGTTACCTGTAATTGTATGGACGAGAGCGACCAGCACAGCTAGTCCCTATCATTTCTCCTTTTATGATCCAAAAGTAGGAGGCATATATGTGTTTGGAACGACTTGAGGGTGAGTAAATGATGACCATTTTCATTCTTGACTGAACTATCTCTTCTAGGCTCATATTCCTTGAGTACGAACCAGAATATATGTGTGTGAGCGCTCAAAGGTTTTGCTGCCAGACTGTGTTTCCTCAGGGTAAATAAACCGCTCTCCACCCAGAGGACCGCGTATGTGTCATACTAACTTATCAGCAAACAGTCTCAAACACTCCCAGAGAGGGTTTTAGCTCACAAAATCGGTGGAATGACTCAAACGAGGCCCGTTTTTGTCCTCCTCCATTGACAGGGGGCAGAGAGAAAGTGTAACCACTCTGGCCCCAAATTTCTCTCTCTCTCTTTCGCTCTCCTTCCAATTCTTCACTCCTACTCCAGCACACGGTTCCTCAACACAATAACTCATCTTTGAGTCCAAACAATGCTTTTGTTCTCCATTTTATGCCCCTCCTCTGCATCCCTTCATCTCTCTCTCCCTGCATCCCTTGTTTTGGTGCTCCCTGTGACATCCCTGCCATGTGAGAACAAGAGCCGAGGGTAGAATGGAGGGAGGAAGAAAAGACAGATCGCTTCTTTGTCCCGACGTGACCCAGCTGAATGTCAGCTCTGTTGCCATTAGGCGTGTGTGTGGTGCTGCCACAGTCCATGGCTTGGGTTTGATGATGTCAGGCTGTTTTAAGTGGTCTTTCGCTAGGGAGAGTGTGTGTGGATGTGTCTATTCGGTGACATATAGGACGAATGTCATCAGATATAATGTACACTGCATGGTGTTGGCACAGTTAAACCACACTTAACAATGATATGATTTATCAAAGCAAGTATCATTTAGATCAATCATACTTAAAATAAATAAATAATAATAACTACAAAAAGAGATTTACAAAGGTAAAAGTTTGTATTTTTATCTGTATGTGTTCTGATAGATTAGTGTTAGTTTCCCAAAATGCACTGAAAGGACAGTTTATGTCTTGTGAGACTCTATTGTGTCACCCCCCCCCCCCTCTTTTTTCAGTTGATGTGGGTGATGCCAATAGTGGCCAGACTGTGAACATTTGTCTTAAATTTTAGTGTTAAACAATGGCTTTTCTAACTTTTTGTTGCTAAGGACCACCTAAAATATAAAAACAGCTATATTTTTGTGTATAATTACTCATTTATGCTGTTTGTGAAGATAATAATATCTAATGTTATTAACTTGCAGTTGCATTATAATAGATATAAACTCACAATTCTGATAAACTAGCAATTGATACAAACTTGAGACTAAAAAGTCAGAATTTAGTTTTTTTCCTCAGAATTGCAGGTTTATTTGTCAGAATTCTGATTTTATAAAGCAATTGCAAGTTTAATAATTTACAGAAAAAAAACTAAGTTTGACAAAATTCTGAGAAAAAGTCATTAGTGGCCAGACTGTGAACATTTGTCTTAAATTTTAGTGTTAAACGATGGCTTTTCTAACTTTTTGTTGCCAAGGACCACTGAACAAAAGGACCCCCTTTCCTAAAATATAAAAACAGCTACATATTTTTGTGTATAATTACTCATTTGTGCTGTTTGTGAAGATAATAATATAAAGAATATATTGTGATTAATAATATCTGATATTAGTAACAGTCCTAAATATTTTATTTTATCTTATTTTATTCAGTTTGAAATCTGGTTTTAAACAGCAGACACGATTAGCATAGCATGCGTATTTGAATACCAGCTAAAACACCAACATGTATATTAAACATTAATAATGTTTTAGTATGGTTGACATAAAATGACCTTCCCTTCAAAGCTCCCAGTCAGATCTTTAAGATGTTCCTGCATATTTTTCACAGTTATTTGTAAAGGTACTTCCACCAGTATATAAAGTAGATATGCAATCATTTCAGTTTCATTTGACATTAGTCTACACTTCAGTGGTTTATTCTCATGTATACACTGCTGCTTTTTTGCGTCTGGGCGTCACACACACACATACACAGCCGTCTCTTATCTTTTCTCAATTTTCCCTCTTTTGCAGGTTTTTCAGCAGCCTGTCTTTCTTTCCCTGCCTCATTCTACAGCTGTCACTCAAGACTGTGTGTTCCAGTAGCTCTCATTTGGGATTCAGCTGATGGTGCATTTTGATTGGTCCTGCTGTCAAAGTCAAAGCCAATGTCAACACTGTGGTCATGCTCTTTGATTTCCATCCGTATGCAACAAACATGTCTAATATACTCGCATTAGCGTAAACTCGATTGCATCGCCTTGTTTATGCATTTCCATCTTTGAGTTATGTATTCTTATTTGTCCATTTGTTTTTAGCCGGATCTCCTCCGGGATTACAGTAAATTGGCCAAAAATGCCTAAACTGGCATATTTGCAGAAATGTCTAATAAGGTTCACAGTCCCTGTAGATCTGAACTGAAAAAGAAGGAGAGAAGGGACCGTAACCTTGGAAACCAGCAGGAATGTCATTTTTAGCTGCTTTTGTTAGCTGACGTACTGACCGTTATGTGTTATTATATTTCTCAACTTGAGTAAACTGCCATTAGTTGCATTTTTAATGTGCTTATGTTTATTTTTTGCTTCATTATCCAGCCTGTTAGCTAGCTTGCTTAACACCAAATGGTAAACAGTCAAACTAGTTATTCCCCTATAAACTGAATCAGAATTGGCAGATAAAAGCAAGCAATTCTGACTTTTTTTTTCCCAAATGGGATTTTATATAGCAATTACGACTTTATCTCGCAATTATGAGTTACAGTAAGAATTGTGAGATATAGATTCTGACTTTTTTTCTGGCAAATATCAGTTTATATCTCGCATTTGTGACTTTTTTTCTCGTAATTCCGTTTTTTTTTCTTGCAAATGCAAGATTATATCTCGCAATTCTGACTTTTTTCTAGAAAATTACAGTTTATATCTCACAATTCTGACTTTTTTCTCACAATTCTGACTTTTTTCTAGAAAATGACAGTTTATATCTCACAATTCTGACTTTTTTCTCACAATTCTGATTTTTTTCTCACAAATGCGAGTTTATCTCACACTTCTGACTTTTTTCTTGAAAATACAAATTTATCTTGCACTTCTGACTTTTTCCTCAAATGCAAGTTTATCTCGCACTTGTGACTTTTTTCTTTAAAATTAAACTTTATCTCGCACTTGACTTTTTCCTCGAAAATACAAATTTATCTTGCACTTCTGACTTTTTCCTCAAATGCAAGTTTATCTCGCACTTGTGACTTTTTTTCTTTAAAATTAAACTTTATCTCGCACTTGACTTTTTCCTTGAAAATACAAATTTATCTTGCACTTCTGACTTTTTCCTCAAATGCAAGTTTATCTCGCACTTGTGACTTTTTTTCTTTAAAATTAAACTTTATCTCGCACTTGACTTTTTCCTCGAAAATACAAATTTATCTTGCACTTCTGACTTTTTCCTCAAATGCAAGTTTATCTCGCACTTCTCACTTTTTCCTCGAAAATGCGAGTTTATCTCACACTTCTGACTTTCTTCTTGAAAATGCAAGTTTATCTCGCACTTCTGACTTTTTCCTCGAAAATGCAAGTTTATCTCGCACTTCTGACTTTTTCCTCAAATGCCAGTTTATCTCGCACTTCTGACTTTTTTCTTGAAAATGTAAGTTTATCTCGCACTTCTGACTTGTTCCTCAAATGCAAGTTTATCTCGCACTTCTGACTTTTTTCTTGAAAATGCAAGTTTATCTCACACTTCTGACTTTTTCCTCAAATGCGAGTTTATCTCACACTTCTGACTTTTTTCTTGAAAATGCAAGTTTATCTCGCACTTCTGACTTGTTCCTCAAATGCAAGTTTATCTCGCACTTCTGACTTTTTCCCTCAAATGCGAGTTTATCTCACACTTCTGACTTTTTCCTCAAATGCGAGTTTATCTCACACTTCTGACTTTTTTCTTGAAAATGCAAGTTTATCTCACACTTCTCACTTTTTCCTCAAATGCAAGTTTATCTCGCACTTCTGACTTTTTTCTTAAATGCAAGTTTATCTCGCACTTCTGACTTTTTCCTCGAAAATGCAAGTTTATCTCATACTTCTGACTTTTTCCTCGAAAATGCGAGTTTATCTCGCACTTCTGACATTTTTCTTGAAAATGCAAGTTTATCTTGCACTTCTGACTTGTTCCTCAAATGCAAGTTTATCTCGCACTTCTGACTTTTTCCCTCAAATGCGAGTTTATCTCGCACTTCTGACTTTTTTCTTGAAAATGCACGTTTATCTCACACTTCTGACTTTTTTCTTGAAAATGCAAGTTTATCTCGCACTTCTGACTGTTTTCTTGAAAATGTGAGTTTATCTAGCACTTCAGACTTTTTTCTTGAAAATGCATGTTTATCTTGCACTCCTGACTTTTTTCTTGAAAATGTGAGTTTCTCGCACTTCTGACTTTTTCCTCGAAAATGCAAGTTAATCTAGCAATTCTCACTTTTTTCTCAAATGAAAGTTTGTCGCATTAATTTTTTTCTCAAAAATGCAAGTTTATCTTGCAATTCTGACTTTTTCCTTGAAAATGCAAGTTTATCTTGCAATTCTGACTTTTTCCTTGAAAATGTGAGTTTATCTTGCACTTCTGACTTTTTTCTTGAAAATGTGAGTTTATCTTGCACTTCTGACTTTTTTCTTGAAAATGTGAGTTTATCTTGCACTTCTAACTTTTTTCTTGAAAATGTGAGTTTATCTTGCATTTCTGACTTTTTTCTTGAAAATGTGAGTTTATCTTGCAATTCTGACTTTTTCCTTGAAAATGTGAGTTTATCTTGCACTTCTGACTTTTTTCTTGAAAATGTGAGTTTATCTTGCAATTCTGACTTTTTCCTTGAAAATGTGAGTTTATCTTGCACTTCTGACTTTTTTCTTGAAAATGTGAGTTTATCTTGCACTTCTGACTTTTTTCTTGAAAATGTGAGTTTATCTTGCATTTCTGACTTTTTTCTTTAACATGTGAGCTTATCTCGCACTTCTGACTTTTTCCTCGAAAATGCAAGTTTATCTTGCACTTCTGACTTTGTACTTGAAAATGCTAGTTCATCTTGCAATTCTGATTTTTTTCCTCAAAAATGCAAGTTTGTCTCGCAATTCTGAATTTTTTCTTGCAAATGTGAGTTTATATCTCATAATTCTGACTTTTATTTTGCAATTCTGACTTTTTTTCTCAAAAATGTAAATTTATATCTTGCAATTTTAACATTTTCTTCTCACAATTCTGACATTTTTATAGTTTATATCTCGAAATTCTGAATTTATCTTGCAATTCTGACTTTTTTTCACTTCAATTCTGACTTTTCCATGAATGTGAGTTTATATCTCGCAATTCTGACTTTTTCTCACAAACCTGACTTTCACAAAATGCCAGTTTATATCTAGCAATTATGACCTTTTCTTGCAGTTATGACTTTCTTAGAATTGCGAGATGTAAACTTGCTTTTGTGATTTACAAAGACAGAATTGAGTTTATTTTATTAACAATTCTAAATTTATATCATGCAATTCTGAGAAAAATTCCGAATAGTGAATTTATTTCATGCAATTCTGACTGTAAGTTAAAATTGTGAGATAAAAGGTAGCAATTACCTTTTTTATTTTTAATACTTTTTTATTTATTTTGATTTTTATTACTTTTTATAGCATGCACTATTGCTCAAAAATCTGGGGTCAGATTATTTCTTTAAAAAAAATATTATTACATTTATTTGGCATGGACAAATTAAGTTGAAGTGACAGTAAATTGACAGTAAAAGCTTAAATTGTTATCAAAATTATAATTATATTTTTTAGATTTTTTAAATTACTTTTTTATAATTATTAAAATATATATTTAAAATAAATCATGTTCTTTTGACATTTCTGTATAAGTATAAATGTAATAAAGATTATGCAGCACAACATTGATAATAAATAGAAATAAGCAAATCAGCTTATTAGAATGATTTCTGAAGGATCATGTGACACTGAAGACTGAAGCAAAGATGCTGAAAATTTAGCATTCACTGCTGAAATAAATTACATTTTAATATATGTTGAAAAAGTAAACACTTATTTTAAACTGTAATAATGTTTTACAATTTTACTGTATTTTTAATCAAATAAATGCAGTCTTGGTGAGCATAAGACCTCTTTTTGAAATACTTTTCAATGGCAGTGTATCTAAAGCTGCAAAACAGCAATAAGATGCTTTTAAACTGATTTAACTTGTTCAAAACTGGCCTAACTGTTTTATTTTTCTTGCAGGAAAAGCTTTGCTGAGATAATGAATCAATTGATCCAGTCACCTAATATGGGTTAGCTAGTTACAAATCAAAGGTAAGCACTGCAACTTATTGGAGACCAAAACATGTTTGATGTTTATGATCTGCATTGTACATTTAAAAGCTGCCGATTCTCCTTTAACATTATTACTTTTATTAAATCGCTATGCACTATATGTGTCCTCATATCAACTCATGTGTTTATATCTTCCTCTCTAATATGTTTTGCCCGTTTTAATGCCATTTCACTGGAATAAGAGGAGTGGGTGAGAGACTGGAGGCGTAAAGAATGCAAACCTTTGTCTGCAGACACAGCAATGGTGGAAGAGAAAGAAAGCAGCTCTAAATTAGACCCGCCCGCTCACCCCATGTCTTTCTGTCTGTCTCTCTCTCTGCATTGTTGTGTCTGGAAGACGTCAGCAGAGGAGAGGAATCTGAAGAGAGGGAGAAATGGAAAAAGAGAAGGATGAAGAAAGAGATGTCTTTGTCTCATCCCATAAACGTGTCCTGGTGAAAGGGCAGCGAGAGGAGAAACAGGGTCAGGAGGTGACTTTCTCTCCCTTGCTGTCTTTCTTACTCTCTTGCCCTGTCTTTCTTTTCTCCTTGATGTGATATTATCGTGAATTCATTTAACTTGTTTGTTGATGAAGGGATAGTTGTTAAAGGGATAGAGTGTAGTACAAGCAACGCCAAAGTCATAAGTTCAATTACGTGGTAATACAACTAAAAAGATGGATACTATGAATGCATTGTATGTCACTTCAGATAAACACAGCTGCCAAATGCATAAATTTAAATAAAAACATGGAAAATGTCATTTATCCACTTTTAAGTCATTCTGAACCTGAAAGACTTTCTTTCTCATGTGGTAAACAAGATTTTTTTTTTGTCCATAAAATGAAAGTAAATGGTAACGCAAATTACATGATGAAAAAGTAATTACATAATTTTCATATTTAGATGAAAAATAACTTTAACCCTGTAAAGGCTGATATATACACCTGACATTTTGTTTTATAGACAAAAATATATAACATTTAAAAAAAATATTTTGTATTATTTGATACATCAGGCTTTTATGACTCTTGAGTAACATAGCTCATACTTGAGGTGGGGAAAAGACCTCTAGTTTTTTTTTTTTTGTAAATATGCAATTTATGTTAGTGAAAATGAAAGTTTGAATACCTTGTAAAATCACTGAGAACAGTATAGCAGATTACTTACAGAAAACAAATAGGCCTATAAATATTAGTTCTCGCAATATTTAAATATTTTAATATATTTAAATTCTTAATTTTATGATTAAAGCCCTGTAGTTTGTAGCGGGCAAAAAATATAATAAAAAATACAATACAATGATTAAAATTATGACTTTTTTTTTGCAATTCCGATTTTTTCCTCAGAATTGTGAGACATAAACTTGCAATTGCGAGTTATAAAGTCAGAATTGCATGATATAAACTCGCAATTTGTTGCTGTTGACCAGATGATGTGCAATTCTGAAAAAAAGAGCCAGATTTATATCTCACAATTCTGACTATTTCTCCCAACTGTGGCTTTATTTTTCAGAATTGCGAGTTTATGTCTTGTAATTCTGACTTTATAGCTTGCAATTGCAAGTTTATATCACACAATTTTGACTTTATTTCTCAGGATTGCGGCTTTATTTTTCAGAATTGCGAGTTTGTCTTGTAGTTCTGACTTTATACCTCATAATTGTGCGTATTTATAACGCAATTGTGACTTTATATCTCGCATCTTTTTTTCTAAGAATTGTGAGATATAAACTTGCAATTGCGAGTTATAAAGTCAGAATTGCATGATATAAACTCGCAATTTGTTACTGTTGACCAGATGATGTGCAATTCTGAAAAAAAGAGCCAGATTTATATCTCACAATTCTGACTATTTCTCCCAACTGTGGCTTTATTTTTCGGAATTGCGAGTTTATGTCTTGTAATTCTGACTTTATAGCTTGCAATTGCAAGTTTATATCACACAATTTTGACTTTATTTCTCAGGATTGCGGCTTTATTTTTCAGAATTGCGAGTTTGTCTTGTAATTCTGACTTTATAACTCATAATTGTGCGTTTTTATAACGCAATTCTGACTTTATATCTCGCAACTTTTTTTCTAAGAATTGTGAGATATAAACTTGCAATTGCAAGTTATAAAGTCAGAATTGCATGATATAAAATCGCAATTCTGAGAAAAAAGTTACAAATGCCAGAATGAGTTTATATCTCACAATTGTGACTTTATTTCTCAGAACTGGGACTTTATTTTTCAGAATTGCTAGTTTATGTCTCGTAAATCTGACTTTATATCTCACAATTGTGAGTTTATATCATGAAATTGTGATTTTATTTCTCAGATTTGCGGCTTTATTTTTCAGTATTGCGATTTTATATCACGGAACTCGCAACTCTGACTTTTTTCTAAGAATTTTGAGTTTTAAAGTCAGAATTACATGATATAAACTCGCAATTCTATGAAAAAAAGTTACAAATGCAAAATATAAACTCGCAATTCTGAGGAAAAAAGCCAGAAATGTGAGTTTATATCTCATAATTTGTGACTTTATTTCTCAGAACTGGGACTTTATTTTCAGAGTTGCGAGTTTGTCTCGTAAATCTGACTTTATGACTTGCAATTGCGAGTTTATTTCACGCAATTCTCACTTTATATCTTGCAAAATTATTTTTCAGAATTGTCTTGTAATTCTGACTTTATAACTCGCAATTGCTACTTTTTATGGCTTATTTTTCAGTATTGCGTTTTTATATCACAGAATTATGACTTTTTTCTCAGAATTGTGAGATATAAATTCGGAATTGTGTGATATAAACTTGCAAAAAGTACAAATTACTTTTTTTATGCATGTATATTCAGTAGCAGAAACGGGCTGTCATTGTATGCACAATTGCTCAAAAGTCTGGGGTCAGATTATTGTTGTTGTTTTTTAATCAATTAAAAAGGACAAAGTTTAAGTGACAGTAAAGACTTTTAAACTGTTAAAAATTTATAACTATATTTTTAAAAATATATAATGCAAATACAATACAATGATGAGCAAAATATGTACAAATAAACATTCTTCAATGCCAGATTTATCATATTGTGTACTGATTATATATAATCAGTAAAAGTTCAGTTTAAAAATTAATAAAAATATGGAAAAAATCGTTATAGAAAAAAAAAGTTACAATTATACTACTGTAGAAGCCATTTTACTTACTAAAAACTGTAAATTATTAATCAGATGACAGCATTTAGTATTGGTTTTTCAGTTTGATCATGTTGATAATTTAGAGGTCTTAAAGATTCATATATTAAATATGATACATTAGACTTTAAAGGTTTAACCCCTTAACTGTCACCGTCCCACCTGTGGGACGCTTGGCACTCTTTTTTCCGTTGTCCTTTTTCTCTATCAAATGTTTTAGTAACCATCATAAATTATATATCACTTGAAAGGTTAGAATCTCAAGAATCATCCTGTGAAAACCATTTTGAAATCGGACATTGCTTTACCATGGAAATGGTACTTTAAAATCGTTTGGCGGTCTCCTCCCCCTTAGCAGTGTCATATTACAAAATGCATTACGGTCTTTTAGAATCACAACTTTTTACATTCTTGACAAAAAACATATCATTTGAAAGGTCTGAGTCTCAGGATTGCATATTTGGTGGTTATTTTGTGATAGAACGAAAATTCTCTGAAAAATTTAGACTTTTGTGACAGAAAAATGCATAAAAAATATATTTGGCATTTGGATGGCACCCGGTGGCTGTTTGTGGTATAACGCCCTAAACAAACTTTCACAGGAACCTTAATTTTTTTCATATCAACTTCAAATTTGGAACATAACTTATTTAGATGTGAGGCTTCAATTTGATATCAAATTTAGGATAAAACCTGTTATGTAAAATATGTATTTTATATAAAATATAATACAAATTGTACAGTGCATTTTATTTACAGTATATTTAAACTTCTATAATTTGTTGATACTTTATTTTTTTGAAATAATTCCACTTCTGCAATAATCTGCTGATTGTCTTCTTTAAAAAGAGACCAACCTTAGATCTGTATTCCACAGTGTTCATGAATTACAACAATTGAAGTTAGGATAGTGCACGTTCACGCATATTTAAAAAAAATGGGGGTGACAGTTAAGGGGTTAAAGATGAAGTGTTGGTCCAGTTTAATATGCAAATTTAGGTAGTTTGATTCGTCCGATAGTTTAAACACCATGGCGCTGTCAATACGTTGCTTTGGCAACATTGGCTCAACCATTTGGCTTAAATTTGAACATCGTTACATTATTTGGTGATGCTGGCGGCACATAAATTATACCCTTCACCTTTCTGTCCATCGCCCTTGCTGTTCTGGTGAATGTGAGTGGCAGGCAGATGGCGACCGGGTCAGGACAGGTGAGATTGAAAAGACCTGCAGCTCATTGTGTTTTCAGACCGGCGGCTTCTCAGGGTATGTTTTGTTTATAGAGCCGAATCATCAGCATAAGAGAGGAAGGATTTACAGACAAACAGCACTCAACTGTGACAGGATAAGGAGAAGGGAGGTATCAGAGTATTAAACCACAGATACACACACACACACACACTGAACTCCAAATACAATCTGACTCACTTAGAGATTGTCTTTCTTTATTGCTGCAGTGTCTTTGTCCTTCAAATTTGATCTTTCCTTGTCAAACAGATGCCGCGATGCTTTTATTAACTAGCTGAAGAGCGAGAGAGAGAACTCATTCTCAGGTTATTGTATCACTTGTCCTTTCTATATCGTGTTCATAGACAGTCTTTCAGAGGGAGAGGGAGCGAGGGAGACTATCGTGTCAGGGACGGGGCCAAAGAGAAGGCAAGAGATAATGAGGTGGTGGAGGCAGGGCTTAAGATTGGGGTGTGGTTGGGTATAAAGTCCAGCACTGAATAGTCTCATCTTGATGCCCTCTGGTCTCATTCCCTTCTTCCCTCCATCTCTTGTCCTTTCTCCATCCCTCGCTCTCTTGGAACCCCTCACATAGTGACCTGCGGGGAGATCGGAGGGAGATCATGCTGTCTGTACTGGCACTGACATCCGTGGTGCTCTTGGGCATAGGTAAATACATTTCATCCATCTTGCATTTCAACATTTTGTAAAAGCAAACTAACTTTGAAGCTAACTAGACAATATAAAAAAAAGTCCTTCTGGACAGTATGACAAAATTATTGTATGATCAGACTCACCTGTGGTTTGAGCACCTGTTGCCTACCTGTTCAAAACTGGCCAGGTTTGACAGATGAGCTAGATCAGAAAGGACTGATCACACAGTCTTTCCTACATTTTTTACTGCTCTTTTCTATTTTAACTCGAGCATTTTATTCTCTCAATTATGTCTGTAGGTCATCAGTTCTTTCTTTTTGTGTTTTGTGTAATTTGTTTTTGTTCCTTTTTTCTAAATGTGCAATACTATTAAGTTGAATAAACAGCAGATCAATGACATTACAAAAACAAGCATTTTTTTTGTTCTGGTTCAAGGTTTGTTTTTGTATCAGTTGTCTATTTAATGAATTTAAGCTTTTGTAATACTTTCTAATGTGTACTTTTCTCACTGTTCTGCTCACCAAGCCTGCATTTATTTGATCTAAAGTACAGCAAAAACAGTAACATTTTGAAATATTTTTACTATTTAAAATACTATTTAAAATATTTAGTTTTTAGTTTTAGTTACATTTTCAGCATCATTACTCCTGTCTTCAGATCCAGTTCAAGAAATATTTATTATTATTATTATCAATATTTAAAACAGTTGAGTATGTTTTTTTCAGGATTCTTTTGCTGATTAGAAAGATCCAAAGATTAGCATTTATCTGAAATGAAAAGCTTTTGTAACGTTATACACTATAGCATTCAAAAGCTTGGAGGCAAATTTTTTATTTTTTATTTATTTATTTTTTTTTGGGGGGGAAGAAATTACAGTAATTAATACTTTTATTTAGCAAGGATGCTTTAAATTGATCAAAAGTGATGATTAAGACATTTATAATCTTACAAAAGATTTCTATTTCAGATACACTGTAAAAGGTTTTCACCAGTTTCAACTTAAAAACTTAAGTTTAGCAGCTGCCTTAAAATGTTAAGTTAAATCAACTTAAGTCATTTAAACTCACAAGTTAGATCAACTAATTTTTATTGTAATAAGTTCAAATGACTTGTAGTTTTAAGTTGATTTAACTTGAAAACTTAAGGCAGCTGCTGAACTTAGGCTTTTAAGTTGAATCTGGTGAAAACTTTTTACAGTGTAAATGCTGTTCTTCTGAACTTTATTCTTTATTCTTTAACGAAACCTGAAAAAAATACTACTCGGCTGTTTTTAACATAATAATAATAATAAATGTTGGAGTAATGATGCTAAAATTCAGCATTTAAATCACAGGAATAAATTACATTTTAAAATATATTCAAATAGAAAACAGTTTTTTTTATTTTTGAAAAACTTTTTGAAATAATTTTACTGTTTTGCTGTACTTTGGATAAATAAATGCAGGCTTGTTGAGCAGAAGAGACTTCTTTAAAAACAGTAAATCATACTGTTCAAAAACTTTTGACTACTAGTGGATATATAATTATTTAAACTTTTAAATATGTATTTTTATATATGTTAAAAAAATTGAGAAAGTAAGGAAAATTTTATGATTGATTGATGTTCATTTTATGACTGTGATTGTGATTTATGATTTTAATATTAATTTGTGCAAATTAATATTCATGTGGCTGTCATTTACAAATAAATATTTAAAGACAAATTGTTGACTTTCAAGCTTCAAAGATGTTCTTGAGGTAAATTATTATTATTATTATTATTATTTGCATATTATTAGCATTTCACATCTCCAGCCTTACGGTTTTATTCATTTTATAGATTTGTGTTCCCATGTAGGCTAATATTCCTCATTCTGTGTGTTTGTATTCTCCAGCCTCTCAGACCACGGCTATTGTTGTGTATACAAGCTGGGAGAGACATGCGCTGTTTGGCTCAGATGTCAGACTCTCCTGCTCTTTCTTCTCTTGGCAATGGACTTCTCCAGACGTAACCTTCTCATGGCACTACCGTCCAGATGGGGCTAAAGACAGCATCTCAGTGCGTAGATACACACATGCAGAAACTATACCTTTAAAGAGATAGTTAACCCAAAAATTCATGGGTCACATATAGTACATTATTGCATGGAACACATGAGAGATATTTTTCAGAATGTCCAGGCTTCTTTTTTCTTTGCCCTAGGCACCCATCCATATTTCTTCTAAACATCTCTTTTTGTGTTCCTTTGCAAAAGAGAAAGTTCTACAGGTTATACAAAGAATAAAGGCAGATTAATGGTTCTGATTTATTTTATTTGCACTTATTTCTATTTCTGAATAGTCAAACATTCTTCAGTTAACAAAGCAAACCAAGGCAACAAAGGCATCAAAAGAATATTGAATATTCACATCACATAACTTTGACTGGATGTCTTATTGTAGGTCTATATCTTAATAAAAAGAAAATTAAAAAGGCAGTACTTGTTTGAGAGCCGCTCTTTCAGTTTCACAAGTTTTTAATAATTATTTTAATTAGCAATTACAGCATGAAGCCTCATATTAGACGTGTAGTGTGATTGCATTTCCTTAAACCTGTTAAAAGGTGTTTGCACTGGTAGTGTAACTCACATATCTGTATGAAAACATGCCCACCCCTTAGGAATAATATCCTTGTGTCTGTGTGGTTTGTAGAGATAATTACCATGCAAATAGAAATATTAGGTCCTTGTGGGTGTAAGTCGGCCAACTGGCTGCATTCATTTCTGGATGCTTGTTCATACAGGTAATTCCAGTAGTTCAAAATCTAATTTTATTCGCTGTGCAGTGGAACAGAGTGAATTGAATAGCATGACTTTATTTGATTTATATAATAGTTTATCAGTATAATTATTAAATTTAAAAAAATCTGTAAAATCACATTATACACTAAAAGTAGTTTTGCTGTGAAGATTCTCTGCTTTCTTTTAAATTGATACATTTGTTTAAATATAGTTTTCGATTTTATGATAAGATTGAGGTCAAAAGTTTACATACACAGTGTCTGAGAGACTATTATGCAACTATTACAGAAGGTTCAAACGCTCACTGATGCTTCAGAAGGCAATAATGCATTAAGAGCCGGGGGTGAAAACGTTTTAAATTTAAAGATCAGGGTAAATTTAACTAATTTTGTCTTCTGGGAAACATGTTTGTGTCTTCTGTAGCTTCTGTTGGTCATGACTAAATGAAAAAAATATGATATTTGGCCAAAATAAGAAAATTGTACACATCTTCATTCTGTTCAAAAGTTTACACCCCTGGCTCTTAATGCATTGTTTTTCTTTCTGGAGCATCAGTGAATGTTTGAAACTTTTGTAATAGTCGCATATGACTCTCTCAGTTGTCCTCAGTGTGAAAAGATGGATCTCAAAATCATACAGTCATTGTTAGAAAGGGGTCAAATACACAAAAATGCTGAAAAACCAAATAATTTGTTGGACCTGAAGGACTTTTCTGAAGTTTTCTGAACTGTTCAGGACAAACAAGGGACTCATGAACAACTATCATAAAAAAATTTTAAAAATCAGCTGTGGATCATCAACTATTATTTTCTCTTGTAAATGTCTTTTATGTGAAATATCTTACTCAGGTTAGTACTAAATAAAAAAATAACACATATTTTGTATGATCCCTCTTATGTTGGTAAAATAATTAACATGTTGTAGATTCTGCAAGGTGTGTGTAAACTTGACCTCAGCTGTAGGATGATAATATAAACTATCTATCATTATTTAGATTTTCCACTACGGAGGTGGAGTTGCCTATGCAGATAACAAAGGCCTGTTCCGGGACCGTCTGGAATTTGTGGGGAACCCAAATCGCCGTGATGGTTCTATCGTGATCAAGAATGTGGACTACGCAGACAATGGAACTTTCACCTGTGACGCCAAGAACCCACCTGACATTGTCGGCCGCCCCTCCAGCGTTCGACTGCTAGTGTTTGAGAAGGGTAACTGATTATTATAAACATTTTGTCTTCATCTACTAATAAAAAATGATTTTAAACGAGCTACACAGGAAAACATTCTGGTCCCTCTTTTGCTTTCCTCTCATGCTGCAGTTACTATCAGGCTTTTTGCCTTTAGGCCCATCTTCTTCCAGGGTGGCATACAAAATCTAGCAGATCATATGGCAGGAGATGAAAGTTTGCTGCTAATGGAAGCACAAAATAACAGTAAAGCAGACAGACCTGAGTGGTTTCCTTGTGTGGTCGTACATTTTTTTTTTTTCTGAGAGTACAATTTCCATGAAAAATAGCTGTTGTTGAATCCACATGCCTCACACGGAGACTAATTCATCAAATAAATGCATTTTTGCACAGGTGTTTTTGATTTTCCTCTTTGTTTCCTTTTTAAACAGTAAATTTAACTTCTCACTGCGGTATTAGTGGGATATGCCGGCTTGGTTGCGAGGAAAAAATGAGAGCATTTCCAGGTGGACATTGATTGATGTTGTTTGCAGTTGTTTTACAGTAATATAGTCGTGTCCGTAAAAACCCCCAGCACATAAAACAGGTGCATTAAGGCAAAGACAAAATGCAGCTAATAGATCAGTAAAGCTGTATAGGAGCACTTTATATTCTCTCTTTCTCTCTCAGTTCCAGTCCAGGCTGGTGTGATAACAGGGGCCATTATTGGCGTAGTGTTGGGACTGCTGATCCTCATTGTGGCAATATACTATCTGATGCGTTTCCTGGTCGCCAGACGAGTGTTCAGCTTGAGCATGAGGTCAGTCTGGGAGTATCTGCTCCCTCAAGCCCGACCCGAGCCTCTGCCCGGCCTTGACACACACGCTCCTATTCACACGCACACGCTTACCACGACACAGCCCAGATCCCCACCAGTCACACACGTCATGAGCAAGGCATTGACAGACCCTCTAGTTAAACCGGGAATTACTAAGTCACCTATTCTCTCATAGCCAGACTAATATACTCTATTTTACTAGGAACTCCACACTTAGACAAGAAAAGTAATTTGTTTTTATGTGCTTGTCTATAAATATTAAGTATCTGCTTTTTTCACTCAATAACTCAATATACTGTTTATACTACTTGTAAATGACAAACTTTCAGCTGTCTGAAGCTGAGACTATAGGACAGCTACATAACAAGCAGTTGAGTCCTCCTTCCACCAGGTGGCCACATTGTTCATGCAATTTTTGTATTTTTGTCCCCTTAGTAAACATGGCAAGAAAGGCAAAGGAAAAGAAGGATCACAGCAAAAACAGGCAAGTGCTCACCTGCGTCCACCCTAAACATGCACGCAAACACACACATGCAAGCACACATTCACATGCACACATGCTTGCTAGTTTCTTTCACTTGCGCTTTATTAAAGACCTCCTGTCCTCCAGTGGTCTCCCCCTCTTTTGTCTGTGGTTAGTTTTGTCCACTTTCCTTTTTAAAACAAGTAAAGTCAGTACATTTCCACACACTGCCAGTCAGAAGTTTGTAATATGTAAGATTTTTTGGTTTGAACGACTGTCAAAAATACAGTAATATTGTTAAATATTATTACAGTTTAAAATAACTGTTTCTGTTTTAATATATTTTAAAATGGAATTTATTCCTGTGATGAAAAGCTCAATTTTTAAGCATCATTACTCCAGTCTTCAGTGTCACATGATCCTACAGAAATCATTCTAATATGCTGATTTTCAGTTGTGCTGCTTTATATTTTTTGGAAACTGTAACATTATTTAAAAGTTTGAGGTAAAAAGAAGTGACGGAAAAGATATTTATTCATTTCAAATAAGAGCTGTTCTTTTGAACTTCCCATTTATCAAAGAATCCTGAGGGGAAAAATATTCCACAAAAATATTAAGCAGCAAAAGCTGTTTCCAGTGATAATAAGAACCATTATTAATAATTGAGCACCAAATCAGCATATTAGAATGATTTCTGAAGGATTGACACTGAAGACTGAAGTATTGGTTTTTGAAAACGTGGCTTTGCCATCACTGGAATAAATTACATTTTAAAAAATTTATTAAAAAAAAAAAAAAACCAGTCTTGGTGGGCATAAGATACCTTTTTTAAAAAACTTAAAAAAATCTTATATATTCTAAACTTTTGACTGATAGTGTATATTTACTAGGTTTAATTAAGGTTTAACCAGACAAAATAATGAAATAATATTTTGTAGTAGTATTAAATATAATTAAAGCATAGTCCTAAAAAATTAAATGAATAAATAAGTGTAATTCAATAATACAAATAAGCGCTAATGAAATCGAAATCGGCTCATCGAATTCAAAGCTCCAATTAAAGCTACATCTACCTCAGTGTTTGTGCTCCTGTCAGCATTCCAGTTTATGAAGGCTCATTCGCAATGCATGTAAACATACTTGTAATCCAGTACATGTCTAGACCAGAGTAGCTGTACCTCATCAAAAATAGAAGCAGTGGAGATTTGGGGCATAGCATTGGTGTCAAAACTACATTTCTTGAAGGATACAAGCACACAGGCATGTTTGTTGTTGCTACATATACTGCAATTGCGTGCAATAAGCCATGTCGAGAAATATTATAACGAGCCGTAAGATACCTATGGGACGACAAAGGTTAAACCAAAATGCAAAAATGAAAGCTGATTTGTAGTTCAGATTTAAGAATTCATTATCACTCTCGGCCCTATTTTCCTGTGGACTTAGGGATCGCCATATCAGTGTCGTTGAGCTGGCAATCAAATGGAGCTCATACATCTTTTTCCTCTGCTAACGTGCCATTCATTTACATACCACCTTACTTTTCTCTTTCTGTCCCTCTGGGTTTATTTTCTTCTGTGCACTTTTCCACGCCATTATCCTTCACTTTCTCCATATCACTGATTTTTCTCCTCTAGCTGTCTCGTCCCCTCCCTTTCCTGCTGTCCTCCGTTCTCTCCACAGGTGAAGAGTAAAATGCTGTCAGACTGAATCATGTATCCGCTTTAATCGTGTATTATATCATGACAAACACTATCATGTACAATCAAGCCACTGCATCTCATCTCTTACAGGAACAAAGTAGCAGATTTTCAATCTTGTATTGTTTATGTTCTTTCTGTCTTTATTGCCTTTATTCTTTCGTTCTTTCTGTCATAAGTTTCGGTATACGCTCCTCTATTTGTGCTCCTCTGTGTGCGTCTCTTGTCAGCTTCACTCTTTCTCTTTCACTTCTTTATTTTTTTGGTTCTGTCAGAGTAAACCCAGTCCACCCTCCAATGTTCAGTGAACTGAATGCAGGTTGCAGGACTTTAAAATCCCATAGCGGAAACCTGCTGCATAGTTTAACACGAGTATTTGTGACCCTGGGCCACAAAACCAGTCATAAAGGAGAATAATAAGCTTTCCATTGATGTATGGTTTGTTAGTGTAGATCAATAATTAGCCGAGATACAACTATTTGAAAATCTGGAATCTGAGGGTGCAAAAGAATCTAAATATTGAGAAAATTGCCTTTAAATAAAATTCTTAATTTCTTAAGTTCTTAATTAAATTCTTAAGTTGTCCAAATTAAATTCTTAGCAATGCATATTACTAATCAAAAATTATGTTTTGATATATTTATGGTAGCAAATTTACTAAATGTGTTAATGGAACATGATCTTTACTTAATATCCTAATGAAATTTGGCATAAAAGTGTATCATTTTGACCCATACAATGCAACTTATGACTGGTTTTGTGGTCCAGGGTCACATTTATATTACAAAAGCAGTAAGATGTACAGTAACTGTAAACCTTTCTTGGACATATTTCTAGATTTTATATATATTCATATTTTCAGGTTAAAAACAAGTTCTGTCAACAGAATTCTAAATTCTGCGGTAATCAGGTTTAACTTGTATTTACTAAGTGTTTAATTTCTGCACTTCTAATAGCATCAAATGCAAAAAATAATGACATTGCATCTTTCCAAAACTCTCCTTCCAACATTTTATTGTTTGAACAAATAGGATGCCCTGCCAAAACCCATAATGCAATGTTTCTCTATTCAAAAAATCCATTGGGTTAAAAAATGATTCACTTCCGTAGTGCAGCACCATTTCAGGTTTCTGACAGAACTGAACCTTCTTTATGAAAAAATCAAAAGATAATCAAACATGTTTCAGCATCCCAAGGGGTCAAAGGTCAGCTGTATAAGATTCTTTTATTCAGGTGCTGTGATGTCACGCTATCACTCCCTAACTGGCCACTTCCTGTTTTGTCCTCCCTTTCCAGAAACCGAAAGTTCCCCTGGTGTTCATCTCCTTCTAACCACTCGTTTAGCATTTCACTCTCTTTTTTCTTCTTCTTCTTCTTCTCTTCTGTAATGAAACTACCTCCCCTATTCTGGTTCCTCATATCCGTTAAACTCACCTGACCATTCCCACCTAATCCACATCTTCCCTCCTCTCTCTTTATCCTTCTTGCTTTCTTTCTATCTCTCTATTTCTCTCTTTCCTCCCGTAGTGACTCACTCCTCCCCTCTCCACACTCCCTCTCTTTTTCCAGGCTTTGGCTGTGACGGATCCGGCCAAGCTGAAGGCGGCAGCGTCAGAGAAGAAGAAACAGGAGTCTCGCAGGGAGAAGAAATAGGGATTGTGGAGCAGAGAGCTAGAGCTCCTGAGCGGGGCCGCCTCCACCCAGACCCAAGCCCAGGAAGAGGCAGCGGGGATGGGCAGGCAGGGCAGGGTTCTTATGACCATTGAGCTAGAGCTCACTAAACAAGAAAAAGAGGGAGGGCAAACTAAAACGAGTCCCGCCGCGTTCTTTTCGCAACTTGCGCGCAAAATCCATCTCAAGTGAGAGAGACGGGTATGAAAAGAGGGGGTGGTGGAGAGTTTTGGAGGCGAGGAGTTAAAGGTGAATCTTTAAAAACAGGAGGACAGGAGAGGGGTGAAGTTTGTCTTATTTGAATTTCAACTTAAAATAGAAGTGTGAAAAAAATACTGTGTCCAATCTAGGTGCAGCATGACAAAGCTACAAACTGCAAACTCGATATCTATTATATAATTATAGTATATAATTATTATATATTATAATTACATATACATTGTGTTGCTACATGCGACCACAAAACCAGCCATAAGAGTACATTTTTTGAAATTAAGATTTATAAATAGCTTTCTACTGATGTATGGTTTGTTAGGATAGGACAATATTTGGCTGAGATGCAACTATTTGAAAATATGCAATCAGAGGGTGCAGAAAAATCTAAATATTGAGAAAATCGCCTTTAAAGTTGTCCAAATGAAGTTCTTAGCAATGCATATTACCAATAAAAAAGTACGTTTTGATATATTCACGGTCGGATATTTACAAAATGTCTTCGTGGAACATGATCTTAATATCCTAATGATTTTTGGCATGAAAGAAAAATCTGTCATTTTGACCCATACAGTGTATTTTTGGCTATTGCTACTTAAGACTGGTTTTTGCAGTTTTGTAGTTTGTATGTTCAGTTGTGTAGCACCGCCCGCATTAAAATCCACATTTAGTGAGGTTCAAAATTCTGAATAGCTTCTATTTTACAATGTACTTTAATGCATTTTTATAATCAGTTTAACAATTTGATTCAAAATTGAAGTAAAAAAAAAAAAGATATGAATTTTAGAATCTGTTAGTATTTGATTTGTCCCTCTTTTGCATTAATAAGCAGGATTCAAGAAGCACAAAGTACCTGATGATCATTTTTTTCATCATGATTTGAGATGATCCAAACAGCATTTTGTGCTCAAGTGGAAGCAAGAACATCTCACTGTACAAAGGAGTTAAACTATTGTATTAAACCACAAATAGTGCAAATAGTAAAGTTCTAAATCTTAAAACCTTCTGGGATTTCTTCCAGGTTAAATCCTAGATTGTCACTGTAGACGTTTAAACCCCACTCTAGTTGTAAATCGTACATCTGTTCTGTGAAAAAGCACTTGGTTTTTGTTTTCAGGGAGGTCAGACAAATTACTTGTCGCTTGAAAGTTGTTGTGTTGCACCTGGCTAAGACACAGTCTTTAAAAATATATAATAATAATAAAAATCACACATTCACAACAAAACCCAAAGCTGAGAGCCGTCCATTACGCACACGCTGACAGTTTGCGAGAGCTGTAATCATGGCAGAATGGTGAAGATTTCCTCTTGTTAAGTGACAGACAACTCTTTCTCTCAAATCTCAGTTCACACATGCAATCTTATACAAGAACACAATCCAAGCTGTACACTTTTCACACGTTGTACTTTTTGTTAAAAAATGATTTTGGAAACTTTATATTAACTGCCTTTTTTCTCATTCCCTCCCTCTCTTTCTCTGTTTTACTGCCTGTCTTTGTCTGTCTTTGTTCTTCCTATTCTCTAATCTCTCTTCCTTATAGCACTTCTGACACCTTTTTTGTCTTTTTTCTACTTTTCCATCTATATGTTCACCATTCTTGTCATCTGATATACTGGTGCTATTACA
>NW_027394462.1:0-27688 GCF_049309525.1 Garra rufa | reverse complement strand
ATGACAGGGAGCAAGAAAATATTACGTGAGTGATTAGGTGCTTTGTTCAATACAGGTGCATTTTTTTGAGAGCTCTAATCAGTTAAATAGCATAAGTTATTGGTGAGGTTAACAACAGCCGTACTTTGTTGAACTAACGTGGTTCAAACGATGAGACCATATGAAACAGTCTTTACTAGCTTATTCGTTTCCACAAAAATGCTGCACAAATAAGCAAGCATTTTAACGTTTTAAAAACACTAATCTACAATTATTGTTCAATCGCTGGAGTGTTTTATTTTTTATTATTTTTAATGCCTTTAAAATATGTAGTTTTGTGAACACGGACGAAGAAACGCCAGCCCCGAAGCTCATCCGTAAACCACATAAACAGCTCATATGCGCTTAATATAGCTCTTTAAAATGATATTCTGTTTACATTGTGTACAGTCGCTGGAGTGTTTTTATTTAAATGCTTTTAAAGAGGCTCAGTGGTGTAGTTCGCAGACCGAGAGCTCGGAGCCTTGACTCTCATGTCAGTAAAACAGAAAACACTGGCTGAAGACAGCTCTCTCCGTTTTAAATGAAACTGCTTGCAAACTCCTGAAATTAGCTCTTGTTCAAAGGGGTTGACGGAATGAAATCGCTGGAACATTTAAATTTTAAAAGGCCGTATTTATTTTCATTTTCCGCTCCACCCCTTCAGTGGAGTGGAATGGCCTAAACTGGGCATTATTTTTCGTACGTGACCTGTGGTTAGAAGCATTGTTTCTTGTTAGCAAGACATATGCCTTAATAAATTATGTTCTTGGGCATAATTTGCAAGCTAACATGAAGTAAAAGCTATAACCTACGTTTAACCGAAATATAAATGATTTTATTCAGTATTTTTGTGCGTCCTCTATAAAGCAACATTTATGAGTAGTGCGCATGCGCACAAATGCCTAAGGGAACTTTCGGAGTATAAGAGGGAAACTGTGCTAAATCAAACATAAAATACAGCGAAATGACAGGGAATAAAAAATATTAAATGAGTGATTAGTTGCTATGTTCAATACAGTTGCTTTTTTTGAGAACTCTAATCAGGTAAATAGCTGAAGTTATTAGTTGGTCATTAAAAACGGCCGTGCTTTGTTGAACTATGTGGTTCAAACGATGAGACCATATTCATGAAACAGTCTTTACTAGCTAATTCGTTTCCACAAAAATGCAGCACAAATAAGCAAGCATTTTAACGTTTTCAATACACTAATCTACTATTACTGTTCAATCGCTGGAGTGTTTTTATTTTTTATTTTTTAAATGCCTTTAAAATGTGTAGTTTTGTGAACACGGACGAAGAAACGCCAGCCCCGAAGCTCATCCGTAAACCACATAAACAGCTCATATGCGCTTAATATAGCTCTTTAAAATGATATTCTGTTTACATTGTGTACAGTCGCTGGAGTGTTTTTATTTAAATGCTTTTAAAGAGACCGAGAGCTCGGAGCCTTGACTCTCATGTCAGTAAAACAGAAAACACTGGCTGAAGGCAGCTCTCTCCGTTTTAAATGAAACTGCTTGCAAACTCCTGAAATTAGCTCTTGTTCAAAAGGGTTGACGGAATGAAATCGCTGGAACATTTAAATTTTAAAAGGCCGTATTTATTTTCATTTTCCGCTCCACCCCTTCAGTGGAGTGGAATGGCCTAAACTGGGCATTATTTTTCGTACGTGACCTGTGGTTAGAAGCATTGTTTCTTGTTAGCAAGACATATGGCTTAATAAATTATGTTCTTGGGCATAATTTGCAAGCTAACATGAAGTAAAAGCTATAACCTACGTTTAACCTAAATATAAATGATTTTATTCAGTATTTTTGTGCGTCCTCTATAAAGCAACATTTATGAGTAGTGCGCATGCGCACAAATGCCTAAGGGAACTTTCGGAGTATAAGAGGGAAACTGTGCTAAATCAAACATAAAATACAGCGAAATGACAGGGAGCAAGAAAATATTACGTGAGTGATTAGGTGCTTTGTTCAATACAGGTGCATTTTTTTGAGAACTCTAATCAGGTAAATAGCAGAAGTTATTAGTTGGTCATTAAAAACGGCCGTGCTTTGTTGAACTATGTGGTTCAAACGATGAGACCATATTCATGAAACAGTCTTTACTAGCTAATTCGTTTCCACAAAAATGCAGCACAAATAAGCAAGCATTTTAACGTTTTCAATACACTAATCTACTATTACTGTTCAATCGCTGGAGTGTTTTTATTTTTTATTTTTTAAATGCCTTTAAAATGTGTAGTTTTGTGAACACGGACGAAGAAACGCCAGCCCCGAAGCTCATCCGTAAACCACATAAACAGCTCATATGCGCTTAATATAGCTCTTTAAAATGATATTCTGTTTACATTGTGTACAGTCGCTGGAGTGTTTTTATTTAAATGCTTTTAAAGAGACCGAGAGCTCGGAGCCTTGACTCTCATGTCAGTAAAACAGAAAACACTGGCTGAAGGCAGCTCTCTCCGTTTTAAATGAAACTGCTTGCAAACTCCTGAAATTAGCTCTTGTTCAAAAGGGTTGACGGAATGAAATCGCTGGAACATTTAAATTTTAAAAGGCCGTATTTATTTTCATTTTCCGCTCCACCCCTTCAGTGGAGTGGAATGGCCTAAACTGGGCATTATTTTTCGTACGTGACCTGTGGTTAGAAGCATTGTTTCTTGTTAGCAAGACATATGGCTTAATAAATTATGTTCTTGGGCATAATTTGCAAGCTAACATGAAGTAAAAGCTATAACCTACGTTTAACCTAAATATAAATGATTTTATTCAGTATTTTTGTGCGTCCTCTATAAAGCAACATTTATGAGTAGTGCGCATGCGCACAAATGCCTAAGGGAACTTTCGGAGTATAAGAGGGAAACTGTGCTAAATCAAACATAAAATACAGCGAAATGACAGGGAGCAAGAAAATATTACGTGAGTGATTAGGTGCTTTGTTCAATACAGGTGCATTTTTTTGAGAACTCTAATCAGGTAAATAGCAGAAGTTATTAGTTGGTCATTAAAAACGGCCGTGCTTTGTTGAACTATGTGGTTCAAACGATGAGACCATATTCATGAAACAGTCTTTACTAGCTAATTCGTTTCCACAAAAATGCAGCACAAATAAGCAAGCATTTTAACGTTTTCAATACACTAATCTACTATTACTGTTCAATCGCTGGAGTGTTTTTATTTTTTATTTTTTAAATGCCTTTAAAATGTGTAGTTTTGTGAACACGGACGAAGAAACGCCAGCCCCGAAGCTCATCCGTAAACCACATAAACAGCTCATATGCGCTTAATATAGCTCTTTAAAATGATATTCTGTTTACATTGTGTACAGTCGCTGGAGTGTTTTTATTTAAATGCTTTTAAAGAGACCGAGAGCTCGGAGCCTTGACTCTCATGTCAGTAAAACAGAAAACACTGGCTGAAGGCAGCTCTCTCCGTTTTAAATGAAACTGCTTGCAAACTCCTGAAATTAGCTCTTGTTCAAAGGGGTTGACGGAATGAAATCGCTGGAACATTTAAATTTTAAAAGGCCGTATTTATTTTCATTTTCCGCTCCACCCCTTCAGTGGAGTGGAATGGCCTAAACTGGGCATTATTTTTCGTACGTGACCTGTGGTTAGAAGCATTGTTTCTTGTTAGCAAGACATATGGCTTAATAAATTATGTTCTTGGGCATAATTTGCAAGCTAACATGAAGTAAAAGCTATAACCTACGTTTAACCTAAATATAAATGATTTTATTCAGTATTTTTGTGCGTCCTCTATAAAGCAACATTTATGAGTAGTGCGCATGCGCACAAATGCCTAAGGGAACTTTCGGAGTATAAGAGGGAAACTGTGCTAAATCAAACATAAAATACAGCGAAATGACAGGGAGCAAGAAAATATTACGTGAGTGATTAGGTGCTTTGTTCAATACAGGTGCATTTTTTTGAGAACTCTAATCAGGTAAATAGCAGAAGTTATTAGTTGGTCATTAAAAACGGCCGTGCTTTGTTGAACTATGTGGTTCAAACGATGAGACCATATTCATGAAACAGTCTTTACTAGCTAATTCGTTTCCACAAAAATGCAGCACAAATAAGCAAGCATTTTAACGTTTTCAATACACTAATCTACTATTACTGTTCAATCGCTGGAGTGTTTTTATTTTTTATTTTTTAAATGCCTTTAAAATGTGTAGTTTTGTGAACACGGACGAAGAAACGCCAGCCCCGAAGCTCATCCGTAAACCACATAAACAGCTCATATGCGCTTAATATAGCTCTTTAAAATGATATTCTGTTTACATTGTGTACAGTCGCTGGAGTGTTTTTATTTAAATGCTTTTAAAGAGACCGAGAGCTCGGAGCCTTGACTCTCATGTCAGTAAAACAGAAAACACTGGCTGAAGGCAGCTCTCTCCGTTTTAAATGAAACTGCTTGCAAACTCCTGAAATTAGCTCTTGTTCAAAGGGGTTGACGGAATGAAATCGCTGGAACATTTAAATTTTAAAAGGCCGTATTTATTTTCATTTTCCGCTCCACCCCTTCAGTGGAGTGGAATGGCCTAAACTGGGCATTATTTTTCGTACGTGACCTGTGGTTAGAAGCATTGTTTCTTGTTAGCAAGACATATGGCTTAATAAATTATGTTCTTGGGCATAATTTGCAAGCTAACATGAAGTAAAAGCTATAACCTACGTTTAACCTAAATATAAATGATTTTATTCAGTATTTTTGTGCGTCCTCTATAAAGCAACATTTATGAGTAGTGCGCATGCGCACAAATGCCTAAGGGAACTTTCGGAGTATAAGAGGGAAACTGTGCTAAATCAAACATAAAATACAGCGAAATGACAGGGAGCAAGAAAATATTACGTGAGTGATTAGGTGCTTTGTTCAATACAGGTGCATTTTTTTGAGAACTCTAATCAGGTAAATAGCAGAAGTTATTAGTTGGTCATTAAAAACGGCCGTGCTTTGTTGAACTATGTGGTTCAAACGATGAGACCATATTCATGAAACAGTCTTTACTAGCTAATTCGTTTCCACAAAAATGCAGCACAAATAAGCAAGCATTTTAACGTTTTAAATACACTAATCTACAATTATTGTTCAATCGCTGGAGTGTTTTTTTTATTTTTTAAATGCCTTTAAAATATGTAGTTTTGTGAACACGGACGAAGAAACGCCAGCCCCGAAGGTCATCCGTAAACCACATAAACAGCTCATATGCGCTTAATATAGCTCTTTAAAATGATATTCTGTTTACATTGTGTACAGTCGCTGGAGTGTTTTTATTTAAATGCTTTTAAAGAGACCGAGAGCTCGGAGCCTTGACTCTCATGTCAGTAAAACAGAAAACACTGGCTGAAGGCAGCTCTCTCCGTTTTAAATGAAACTGCTTGCAAACTCCTGAAATTAGCTCTTGTTCAAAGGGGTTGACGGAATGAAATCGCTGGAACATTTAAATTTTAAAAGGCCGTATTTATTTTCATTTTCCGCTCCACCCCTTCAGTGGAGTGGAATGGCCTAAACTGGGCATTATTTTTCGTACGTGACCTGTGGTTAGAAGCATTGTTTCTTGTTAGCAAGACATATGGCTTAATAAATTATGTTCTTGGGCATAATTTGCAAGCTAACATGAAGTAAAAGCTATAACCTACGTTTAACCTAAATATAAATGATTTTATTCAGTATTTTTGTGCGTCCTCTATAAAGCAACATTTATGAGTAGTGCGCATGCGCACAAATGCCTAAGGGAACTTTCGGAGTATAAGAGGGAAACTGTGCTAAATCAAACATAAAATACAGCGAAATGACAGGGAGCAAGAAAATATTACGTGAGTGATTAGGTGCTTTGTTCAATACAGGTGCATTTTTTTGAGAACTCTAATCAGGTAAATAGCAGAAGTTATTAGTTGGTCATTAAAAACGGCCGTGCTTTGTTGAACTATGTGGTTCAAACGATGAGACCATATTCATGAAACAGTCTTTACTAGCTAATTCGTTTCCACAAAAATGCAGCACAAATAAGCAAGCATTTTAACGTTTTAAATACACTAATCTACAATTATTGTTCAATCGCTGGAGTGTTTTTTTATTTTTTAAATGCCTTTAAAATGTGTAGTTTTGTGAACACGGACGAAGAAACGCCAGCCCCGAAGCTCATCCGTAAACCACATAAACAGCTCATATGCGCTTAATATAGCTCTTTAAAATGATATTCTGTTTACATTGTGTACAGTCGCTGGAGTGTTTTTATTTAAATGCTTTTAAAGAGACCGAGAGCTCGGAGCCTTGACTCTCATGTCAGTAAAACAGAAAACACTGGCTGAAGGCAGCTCTCTCCGTTTTAAATGAAACTGCTTGCAAACTCCTGAAATTAGCTCTTGTTCAAAGGGGTTGACGGAATGAAATCGCTGGAACATTTAAATTTTAAAAGGCCGTATTTATTTTCATTTTCCGCTCCACCCCTTCAGTGGAGTGGAATGGCCTAAACTGGGCATTATTTTTCGTACGTGACCTGTGGTTAGAAGCATTGTTTCTTGTTAGCAAGACATATGGCTTAATAAATTATGTTCTTGGGCATAATTTGCAAGCTAACATGAAGTAAAAGCTATAACCTACGTTTAACCTAAATATAAATGATTTTATTCAGTATTTTTGTGCGTCCTCTATAAAGCAACATTTATGAGTAGTGCGCATGCGCACAAATGCCTAAGGGAACTTTCGGAGTATAAGAGGGAAACTGTGCTAAATCAAACATAAAATACAGCGAAATGACAGGGAGCAAGAAAATATTACGTGAGTGATTAGGTGCTTTGTTCAATACAGGTGCATTTTTTTGAGAACTCTAATCAGGTAAATAGCAGAAGTTATTAGTTGGTCATTAAAAACGGCCGTGCTTTGTTGAACTATGTGGTTCAAACGATGAGACCATATTCATGAAACAGTCTTTACTAGCTAATTCGTTTCCACAAAAATGCAGCACAAATAAGCAAGCATTTTAACGTTTTCAATACACTAATCTACTATTACTGTTCAATCGCTGGAGTGTTTTTATTTTTTATTTTTTAAATGCCTTTAAAATGTGTAGTTTTGTGAACACGGACGAAGAAACGCCAGCCCCGAAGCTCATCCGTAAACCACATAAACAGCTCATATGCGCTTAATATAGCTCTTTAAAATGATATTCTGTTTACATTGTGTACAGTCGCTGGAGTGTTTTTATTTAAATGCTTTTAAAGAGACCGAGAGCTCGGAGCCTTGACTCTCATGTCAGTAAAACAGAAAACACTGGCTGAAGGCAGCTCTCTCCGTTTTAAATGAAACTGCTTGCAAACTCCTGAAATTAGCTCTTGTTCAAAGGGGTTGACGGAATGAAATCGCTGGAACATTTAAATTTTAAAAGGCCGTATTTATTTTCATTTTCCGCTCCACCCCTTCAGTGGAGTGGAATGGCCTAAACTGGGCATTATTTTTCGTACGTGACCTGTGGTTAGAAGCATTGTTTCTTGTTAGCAAGACATATGGCTTAATAAATTATGTTCTTGGGCATAATTTGCAAGCTAACATGAAGTAAAAGCTATAACCTACGTTTAACCTAAATATAAATGATTTTATTCAGTATTTTTGTGCGTCCTCTATAAAGCAACATTTATGAGTAGTGCGCATGCGCACAAATGCCTAAGGGAACTTTCGGAGTATAAGAGGGAAACTGTGCTAAATCAAACATAAAATACAGCGAAATGACAGGGAGCAAGAAAATATTACGTGAGTGATTAGGTGCTTTGTTCAATACAGGTGCATTTTTTTGAGAACTCTAATCAGGTAAATAGCAGAAGTTATTAGTTGGTCATTAAAAACGGCCGTGCTTTGTTGAACTATGTGGTTCAAACGATGAGACCATATTCATGAAACAGTCTTTACTAGCTAATTCGTTTCCACAAAAATGCAGCACAAATAAGCAAGCATTTTAACGTTTTAAATACACTAATCTACAATTATTGTTCAATCGCTGGAGTGTTTTTTTTATTTTTTAAATGCCTTTAAAATATGTAGTTTTGTGAACACGGACGAAGAAACGCCAGCCCCGAAGGTCATCCGTAAACCACATAAACAGCTCATATGCGCTTAATATAGCTCTTTAAAATGATATTCTGTTTACATTGTGTACAGTCGCTGGAGTGTTTTTATTTAAATGCTTTTAAAGAGACCGAGAGCTCGGAGCCTTGACTCTCATGTCAGTAAAACAGAAAACACTGGCTGAAGGCAGCTCTCTCCGTTTTAAATGAAACTGCTTGCAAACTCCTGAAATTAGCTCTTGTTCAAAGGGGTTGACGGAATGAAATCGCTGGAACATTTAAATTTTAAAAGGCCGTATTTATTTTCATTTTCCGCTCCACCCCTTCAGTGGAGTGGAATGGCCTAAACTGGGCATTATTTTTCGTACGTGACCTGTGGTTAGAAGCATTGTTTCTTGTTAGCAAGACATATGGCTTAATAAATTATGTTCTTGGGCATAATTTGCAAGCTAACATGAAGTAAAAGCTATAACCTACGTTTAACCTAAATATAAATGATTTTATTCAGTATTTTTGTGCGTCCTCTATAAAGCAACATTTATGAGTAGTGCGCATGCGCACAAATGCCTAAGGGAACTTTCGGAGTATAAGAGGGAAACTGTGCTAAATCAAACATAAAATACAGCGAAATGACAGGGAGCAAGAAAATATTACGTGAGTGATTAGGTGCTTTGTTCAATACAGGTGCATTTTTTTGAGAACTCTAATCAGGTAAATAGCAGAAGTTATTAGTTGGTCATTAAAAACGGCCGTGCTTTGTTGAACTATGTGGTTCAAACGATGAGACCATATTCATGAAACAGTCTTTACTAGCTAATTCGTTTCCACAAAAATGCAGCACAAATAAGCAAGCATTTTAACGTTTTAAATACACTAATCTACAATTATTGTTCAATCGCTGGAGTGTTTTTTTATTTTTTAAATGCCTTTAAAATGTGTAGTTTTGTGAACACGGACGAAGAAACGCCAGCCCCGAAGCTCATCCGTAAACCACATAAACAGCTCATATGCGCTTAATATAGCTCTTTAAAATGATATTCTGTTTACATTGTGTACAGTCGCTGGAGTGTTTTTATTTAAATGCTTTTAAAGAGACCGAGAGCTCGGAGCCTTGACTCTCATGTCAGTAAAACAGAAAACACTGGCTGAAGGCAGCTCTCTCCGTTTTAAATGAAACTGCTTGCAAACTCCTGAAATTAGCTCTTGTTCAAAGGGGTTGACGGAATGAAATCGCTGGAACATTTAAATTTTAAAAGGCCGTATTTATTTTCATTTTCCGCTCCACCCCTTCAGTGGAGTGGAATGGCCTAAACTGGGCATTATTTTTCGTACGTGACCTGTGGTTAGAAGCATTGTTTCTTGTTAGCAAGACATATGGCTTTAATAAATTATGTTCTTGGGCATAATTTGCAAGCTAACATGAAGTAAAAGCTATAACCTACGTTTAACCTAAATATAAATGATTTTATTCAGTATTTTTGTGCGTCCTCTATAAAGCAACATTTATGAGTAGTGCGCATGCGCACAAATGCCTAAGGGAACTTTCGGAGTATAAGAGGGAAACTGTGCTAAATCAAACATAAAATACAGCGAAATGACAGGGAGCAAGAAAATATTACGTGAGTGATTAGGTGCTTTGTTCAATACAGGTGCATTTTTTTGAGAACTCTAATCAGGTAAATAGCAGAAGTTATTAGTTGGTCATTAAAAACGGCCGTGCTTTGTTGAACTATGTGGTTCAAACGATGAGACCATATTCATGAAACAGTCTTTACTAGCTAATTCGTTTCCACAAAAATGCAGCACAAATAAGCAAGCATTTTAACGTTTTCAATACACTAATCTACTATTACTGTTCAATCGCTGGAGTGTTTTTATTTTTTATTTTTTAAATGCCTTTAAAATGTGTAGTTTTGTGAACACGGACGAAGAAACGCCAGCCCCGAAGCTCATCCGTAAACCATATAAAGCAGCTCATATGCGCTTAATATAGCTCTTTAAAATGATATTCTGTTTACATTGTGTACAGTCGCTGGAGTGTTTTTATTTAAATGCTTTTAAAGAGACCGAGAGCTCGGAGCCTTGACTCTCATGTCAGTAAAACAGAAAACACTGGCTGAAGGCAGCTCTCTCCGTTTTAAATGAAACTGCTTGCAAACTCCTGAAATTAGCTCTTGTTCAAAGGGGTTGACGGAATGAAATCGCTGGAACATTTAAATTTTAAAAGGCCGTATTTATTTTCATTTTCCGCTCCACCCCTTCAGTGGAGTGGAATGGCCTAAACTGGGCATTATTTTTCGTACGTGACCTGTGGTTAGAAGCATTGTTTCTTGTTAGCAAGACATATGGCTTAATAAATTATGTTCTTGGGCATAATTTGCAAGCTAACATGAAGTAAAAGCTATAACCTACGTTTAACCTAAATATAAATGATTTTATTCAGTATTTTTGTGCGTCCTCTATAAAGCAACATTTATGAGTAGTGCGCATGCGCACAAATGCCTAAGGGAACTTTCGGAGTATAAGAGGGAAACTGTGCTAAATCAAACATAAAATACAGCGAAATGACAGGGAGCAAGAAAATATTACGTGAGTGATTAGGTGCTTTGTTCAATACAGGTGCATTTTTTTGAGAACTCTAATCAGGTAAATAGCAGAAGTTATTAGTTGGTCATTAAAAACGGCCGTGCTTTGTTGAACTATGTGGTTCAAACGATGAGACCATATTCATGAAACAGTCTTTACTAGCTAATTCGTTTCCACAAAAATGCAGCACAAATAAGCAAGCATTTTAACGTTTTAAATACACTAATCTACAATTATTGTTCAATCGCTGGAGTGTTTTTTTATTTTTTAAATGCCTTTAAAATGTGTAGTTTTGTGAACACGGACGAAGAAACGCCAGCCCCGAAGCTCATCCGTAAACCACATAAACAGCTCATATGCGCTTAATATAGCTCTTTAAAATGATATTCTGTTTACATTGTGTACAGTCGCTGGAGTGTTTTTATTTAAATGCTTTTAAAGAGACCGAGAGCTCGGAGCCTTGACTCTCATGTCAGTAAAACAGAAAACACTGGCTGAAGGCAGCTCTCTCCGTTTTAAATGAAACTGCTTGCAAACTCCTGAAATTAGCTCTTGTTCAAAGGGGTTGACGGAATGAAATCGCTGGAACATTTAAATTTTAAAAGGCCGTATTTATTTTCATTTTCCGCTCCACCCCTTCAGTGGAGTGGAATGGCCTAAACTGGGCATTATTTTTCGTACGTGACCTGTGGTTAGAAGCATTGTTTCTTGTTAGCAAGACATATGGCTTAATAAATTATGTTCTTGGGCATAATTTGCAAGCTAACATGAAGTAAAAGCTATAACCTACGTTTAACCTAAATATAAATGATTTTATTCAGTATTTTTGTGCGTCCTCTATAAAGCAACATTTATGAGTAGTGCGCATGCGCACAAATGCCTAAGGGAACTTTCGGAGTATAAGAGGGAAACTGTGCTAAATCAAACATAAAATACAGCGAAATGACAGGGAGCAAGAAAATATTACGTGAGTGATTAGGTGCTTTGTTCAATACAGGTGCATTTTTTTGAGAACTCTAATCAGGTAAATAGCAGAAGTTATTAGTTGGTCATTAAAAACGGCCGTGCTTTGTTGAACTATGTGGTTCAAACGATGAGACCATATTCATGAAACAGTCTTTACTAGCTAATTCGTTTCCACAAAAATGCAGCACAAATAAGCAAGCATTTTAACGTTTTCAATACACTAATCTACTATTACTGTTCAATCGCTGGAGTGTTTTTATTTTTTATTTTTTAAATGCCTTTAAAATGTGTAGTTTTGTGAACACGGACGAAGAAACGCCAGCCCCGAAGCTCATCCGTAAACCACATAAACAGCTCATATGCGCTTAATATAGCTCTTTAAAATGATATTCTGTTTACATTGTGTACAGTCGCTGGAGTGTTTTTATTTAAATGCTTTTAAAGAGACCGAGAGCTCGGAGCCTTGACTCTCATGTCAGTAAAACAGAAAACACTGGCTGAAGGCAGCTCTCTCCGTTTTAAATGAAACTGCTTGCAAACTCCTGAAATTAGCTCTTGTTCAAAGGGGTTGACGGAATGAAATCGCTGGAACATTTAAATTTTAAAAGGCCGTATTTATTTTCATTTTCCGCTCCACCCCTTCAGTGGAGTGGAATGGCCTAAACTGGGCATTATTTTTCGTACGTGACCTGTGGTTAGAAGCATTGTTTCTTGTTAGCAAGACATATGGCTTAATAAATTATGTTCTTGGGCATAATTTGCAAGCTAACATGAAGTAAAAGCTATAACCTACGTTTAACCTAAATATAAATGATTTTATTCAGTATTTTTGTGCGTCCTCTATAAAGCAACATTTATGAGTAGTGCGCATGCGCACAAATGCCTAAGGGAACTTTCGGAGTATAAGAGGGAAACTGTGCTAAATCAAACATAAAATACAGCGAAATGACAGGGAGCAAGAAAATATTACGTGAGTGATTAGGTGCTTTGTTCAATACAGGTGCATTTTTTTGAGAACTCTAATCAGGTAAATAGCAGAAGTTATTAGTTGGTCATTAAAAACGGCCGTGCTTTGTTGAACTATGTGGTTCAAACGATGAGACCATATTCATGAAACAGTCTTTACTAGCTAATTCGTTTCCACAAAAATGCAGCACAAATAAGCAAGCATTTTAACGTTTTAAATACACTAATCTACAATTATTGTTCAATCGCTGGAGTGTTTTTTTTATTTTTTAAATGCCTTTAAAATATGTAGTTTTGTGAACACGGACGAAGAAACGCCAGCCCCGAAGGTCATCCGTAAACCACATAAACAGCTCATATGCGCTTAATATAGCTCTTTAAAATGATATTCTGTTTACATTGTGTACAGTCGCTGGAGTGTTTTTATTTAAATGCTTTTAAAGAGACCGAGAGCTCGGAGCCTTGACTCTCATGTCAGTAAAACAGAAAACACTGGCTGAAGGCAGCTCTCTCCGTTTTAAATGAAACTGCTTGCAAACTCCTGAAATTAGCTCTTGTTCAAAGGGGTTGACGGAATGAAATCGCTGGAACATTTAAATTTTAAAAGGCCGTATTTATTTTCATTTTCCGCTCCACCCCTTCAGTGGAGTGGAATGGCCTAAACTGGGCATTATTTTTCGTACGTGACCTGTGGTTAGAAGCATTGTTTCTTGTTAGCAAGACATATGGCTTAATAAATTATGTTCTTGGGCATAATTTGCAAGCTAACATGAAGTAAAAGCTATAACCTACGTTTAACCTAAATATAAATGATTTTATTCAGTATTTTTGTGCGTCCTCTATAAAGCAACATTTATGAGTAGTGCGCATGCGCACAAATGCCTAAGGGAACTTTCGGAGTATAAGAGGGAAACTGTGCTAAATCAAACATAAAATACAGCGAAATGACAGGGAGCAAGAAAATATTACGTGAGTGATTAGGTGCTTTGTTCAATACAGGTGCATTTTTTTGAGAACTCTAATCAGGTAAATAGCAGAAGTTATTAGTTGGTCATTAAAAACGGCCGTGCTTTGTTGAACTATGTGGTTCAAACGATGAGACCATATTCATGAAACAGTCTTTACTAGCTAATTCGTTTCCACAAAAATGCAGCACAAATAAGCAAGCATTTTAACGTTTTAAATACACTAATCTACAATTATTGTTCAATCGCTGGAGTGTTTTTTTATTTTTTAAATGCCTTTAAAATGTGTAGTTTTGTGAACACGGACGAAGAAACGCCAGCCCCGAAGCTCATCCGTAAACCACATAAACAGCTCATATGCGCTTAATATAGCTCTTTAAAATGATATTCTGTTTACATTGTGTACAGTCGCTGGAGTGTTTTTATTTAAATGCTTTTAAAGAGACCGAGAGCTCGGAGCCTTGACTCTCATGTCAGTAAAACAGAAAACACTGGCTGAAGGCAGCTCTCTCCGTTTTAAATGAAACTGCTTGCAAACTCCTGAAATTAGCTCTTGTTCAAAGGGGTTGACGGAATGAAATCGCTGGAACATTTAAATTTTAAAAGGCCGTATTTATTTTCATTTTCCGCTCCACCCCTTCAGTGGAGTGGAATGGCCTAAACTGGGCATTATTTTTCGTACGTGACCTGTGGTTAGAAGCATTGTTTCTTGTTAGCAAGACATATGGCTTTAATAAATTATGTTCTTGGGCATAATTTGCAAGCTAACATGAAGTAAAAGCTATAACCTACGTTTAACCTAAATATAAATGATTTTATTCAGTATTTTTGTGCGTCCTCTATAAAGCAACATTTATGAGTAGTGCGCATGCGCACAAATGCCTAAGGGAACTTTCGGAGTATAAGAGGGAAACTGTGCTAAATCAAACATAAAATACAGCGAAATGACAGGGAGCAAGAAAATATTACGTGAGTGATTAGGTGCTTTGTTCAATACAGGTGCATTTTTTTGAGAACTCTAATCAGGTAAATAGCAGAAGTTATTAGTTGGTCATTAAAAACGGCCGTGCTTTGTTGAACTATGTGGTTCAAACGATGAGACCATATTCATGAAACAGTCTTTACTAGCTAATTCGTTTCCACAAAAATGCAGCACAAATAAGCAAGCATTTTAACGTTTTCAATACACTAATCTACTATTACTGTTCAATCGCTGGAGTGTTTTTATTTTTTATTTTTTAAATGCCTTTAAAATGTGTAGTTTTGTGAACACGGACGAAGAAACGCCAGCCCCGAAGCTCATCCGTAAACCATATAAAGCAGCTCATATGCGCTTAATATAGCTCTTTAAAATGATATTCTGTTTACATTGTGTACAGTCGCTGGAGTGTTTTTATTTAAATGCTTTTAAAGAGACCGAGAGCTCGGAGCCTTGACTCTCATGTCAGTAAAACAGAAAACACTGGCTGAAGGCAGCTCTCTCCGTTTTAAATGAAACTGCTTGCAAACTCCTGAAATTAGCTCTTGTTCAAAGGGGTTGACGGAATGAAATCGCTGGAACATTTAAATTTTAAAAGGCCGTATTTATTTTCATTTTCCGCTCCACCCCTTCAGTGGAGTGGAATGGCCTAAACTGGGCATTATTTTTCGTACGTGACCTGTGGTTAGAAGCATTGTTTCTTGTTAGCAAGACATATGGCTTAATAAATTATGTTCTTGGGCATAATTTGCAAGCTAACATGAAGTAAAAGCTATAACCTACGTTTAACCTAAATATAAATGATTTTATTCAGTATTTTTGTGCGTCCTCTATAAAGCAACATTTATGAGTAGTGCGCATGCGCACAAATGCCTAAGGGAACTTTCGGAGTATAAGAGGGAAACTGTGCTAAATCAAACATAAAATACAGCGAAATGACAGGGAGCAAGAAAATATTACGTGAGTGATTAGGTGCTTTGTTCAATACAGGTGCATTTTTTTGAGAACTCTAATCAGGTAAATAGCAGAAGTTATTAGTTGGTCATTAAAAACGGCCGTGCTTTGTTGAACTATGTGGTTCAAACGATGAGACCATATTCATGAAACAGTCTTTACTAGCTAATTCGTTTCCACAAAAATGCAGCACAAATAAGCAAGCATTTTAACGTTTTAAATACACTAATCTACAATTATTGTTCAATCGCTGGAGTGTTTTTTTATTTTTTAAATGCCTTTAAAATATGTAGTTTTGTGAACACGGACGAAGAAACGCCAGCCCCGAAGGTCATCCGTAAACCACATAAACAGCTCATATGCGCTTAATATAGCTCTTTAAAATGATATTCTGTTTACATTGTGTACAGTCGCTGGAGTGTTTTTATTTAAATGCTTTTAAAGAGACCGAGAGCTCGGAGCCTTGACTCTCATGTCAGTAAAACAGAAAACACTGGCTGAAGGCAGCTCTCTCCGTTTTAAATGAAACTGCTTGCAAACTCCTGAAATTAGCTCTTGTTCAAAGGGGTTGACGGAATGAAATCGCTGGAACATTTAAATTTTAAAAGGCCGTATTTATTTTCATTTTCCGCTCCACCCCTTCAGTGGAGTGGAATGGCCTAAACTGGGCATTATTTTTCGTACGTGACCTGTGGTTAGAAGCATTGTTTCTTGTTAGCAAGACATATGGCTTAATAAATTATGTTCTTGGGCATAATTTGCAAGCTAACATGAAGTAAAAGCTATAACCTACGTTTAACCTAAATATAAATGATTTTATTCAGTATTTTTGTGCGTCCTCTATAAAGCAACATTTATGAGTAGTGCGCATGCGCACAAATGCCTAAGGGAACTTTCGGAGTATAAGAGGGAAACTGTGCTAAATCAAACATAAAATACAGCGAAATGACAGGGAGCAAGAAAATATTACGTGAGTGATTAGGTGCTTTGTTCAATACAGGTGCATTTTTTTGAGAACTCTAATCAGGTAAATAGCAGAAGTTATTAGTTGGTCATTAAAAACGGCCGTGCTTTGTTGAACTATGTGGTTCAAACGATGAGACCATATTCATGAAACAGTCTTTACTAGCTAATTCGTTTCCACAAAAATGCAGCACAAATAAGCAAGCATTTTAACGTTTTAAATACACTAATCTACAATTATTGTTCAATCGCTGGAGTGTTTTTTTATTTTTTAAATGCCTTTAAAATATGTAGTTTTGTGAACACGGACGAAGAAACGCCAGCCCCGAAGGTCATCCGTAAACCACATAAACAGCTCATATGCGCTTAATATAGCTCTTTAAAATGATATTCTGTTTACATTGTGTACAGTCGCTGGAGTGTTTTTATTTAAATGCTTTTAAAGAGACCGAGAGCTCGGAGCCTTGACTCTCATGTCAGTAAAACAGAAAACACTGGCTGAAGGCAGCTCTCTCCGTTTTAAATGAAACTGCTTGCAAACTCCTGAAATTAGCTCTTGTTCAAAGGGGTTGACGGAATGAAATCGCTGGAACATTTAAATTTTAAAAGGCCGTATTTATTTTCATTTTCCGCTCCACCCCTTCAGTGGAGTGGAATGGCCTAAACTGGGCATTATTTTTCGTACGTGACCTGTGGTTAGAAGCATTGTTTCTTGTTAGCAAGACATATGGCTTAATAAATTATGTTCTTGGGCATAATTTGCAAGCTAACATGAAGTAAAAGCTATAACCTACGTTTAACCTAAATATAAATGATTTTATTCAGTATTTTTGTGCGTCCTCTATAAAGCAACATTTATGAGTAGTGCGCATGCGCACAAATGCCTAAGGGAACTTTCGGAGTATAAGAGGGAAACTGTGCTAAATCAAACATAAAATACAGCGAAATGACAGGGAGCAAGAAAATATTACGTGAGTGATTAGGTGCTTTGTTCAATACAGGTGCATTTTTTTGAGAACTCTAATCAGGTAAATAGCAGAAGTTATTAGTTGGTCATTAAAAACGGCCGTGCTTTGTTGAACTATGTGGTTCAAACGATGAGACCATATTCATGAAACAGTCTTTACTAGCTAATTCGTTTCCACAAAAATGCAGCACAAATAAGCAAGCATTTTAACGTTTTAAATACACTAATCTACAATTATTGTTCAATCGCTGGAGTGTTTTTTTATTTTTTAAATGCCTTTAAAATGTGTAGTTTTGTGAACACGGACGAAGAAACGCCAGCCCCGAAGCTCATCCGTAAACCACATAAACAGCTCATATGCGCTTAATATAGCTCTTTAAAATGATATTCTGTTTACATTGTGTACAGTCGCTGGAGTGTTTTTATTTAAATGCTTTTAAAGAGACCGAGAGCTCGGAGCCTTGACTCTCATGTCAGTAAAACAGAAAACACTGGCTGAAGGCAGCTCTCTCCGTTTTAAATGAAACTGCTTGCAAACTCCTGAAATTAGCTCTTGTTCAAAGGGGTTGACGGAATGAAATCGCTGGAACATTTAAATTTTAAAAGGCCGTATTTATTTTCATTTTCCGCTCCACCCCTTCAGTGGAGTGGAATGGCCTAAACTGGGCATTATTTTTCGTACGTGACCTGTGGTTAGAAGCATTGTTTCTTGTTAGCAAGACATATGGCTTAATAAATTATGTTCTTGGGCATAATTTGCAAGCTAACATGAAGTAAAAGCTATAACCTACGTTTAACCTAAATATAAATGATTTTATTCAGTATTTTTGTGCGTCCTCTATAAAGCAACATTTATGAGTAGTGCGCATGCGCACAAATGCCTAAGGGAACTTTCGGAGTATAAGAGGGAAACTGTGCTAAATCAAACATAAAATACAGCGAAATGACAGGGAGCAAGAAAATATTACGTGAGTGATTAGGTGCTTTGTTCAATACAGGTGCATTTTTTTGAGAACTCTAATCAGGTAAATAGCAGAAGTTATTAGTTGGTCATTAAAAACGGCCGTGCTTTGTTGAACTATGTGGTTCAAACGATGAGACCATATTCATGAAACAGTCTTTACTAGCTAATTCGTTTCCACAAAAATGCAGCACAAATAAGCAAGCATTTTAACGTTTTCAATACACTAATCTACTATTACTGTTCAATCGCTGGAGTGTTTTTATTTTTTATTTTTTAAATGCCTTTAAAATGTGTAGTTTTGTGAACACGGACGAAGAAACGCCAGCCCCGAAGCTCATCCGTAAACCACATAAACAGCTCATATGCGCTTAATATAGCTCTTTAAAATGATATTCTGTTTACATTGTGTACAGTCGCTGGAGTGTTTTTATTTAAATGCTTTTAAAGAGACCGAGAGCTCGGAGCCTTGACTCTCATGTCAGTAAAACAGAAAACACTGGCTGAAGGCAGCTCTCTCCGTTTTAAATGAAACTGCTTGCAAACTCCTGAAATTAGCTCTTGTTCAAAGGGGTTGACGGAATGAAATCGCTGGAACATTTAAATTTTAAAAGGCCGTATTTATTTTCATTTTCCGCTCCACCCCTTCAGTGGAGTGGAATGGCCTAAACTGGGCATTATTTTTCGTACGTGACCTGTGGTTAGAAGCATTGTTTCTTGTTAGCAAGACATATGGCTTAATAAATTATGTTCTTGGGCATAATTTGCAAGCTAACATGAAGTAAAAGCTATAACCTACGTTTAACCTAAATATAAATGATTTTATTCAGTATTTTTGTGCGTCCTCTATAAAGCAACATTTATGAGTAGTGCGCATGCGCACAAATGCCTAAGGGAACTTTCGGAGTATAAGAGGGAAACTGTGCTAAATCAAACATAAAATACAGCGAAATGACAGGGAGCAAGAAAATATTACGTGAGTGATTAGGTGCTTTGTTCAATACAGGTGCATTTTTTTGAGAACTCTAATCAGGTAAATAGCAGAAGTTATTAGTTGGTCATTAAAAACGGCCGTGCTTTGTTGAACTATGTGGTTCAAACGATGAGACCATATTCATGAAACAGTCTTTACTAGCTAATTCGTTTCCACAAAAATGCAGCACAAATAAGCAAGCATTTTAACGTTTTAAATACACTAATCTACAATTATTGTTCAATCGCTGGAGTGTTTTTTTTATTTTTTAAATGCCTTTAAAATATGTAGTTTTGTGAACACGGACGAAGAAACGCCAGCCCCGAAGGTCATCCGTAAACCACATAAACAGCTCATATGCGCTTAATATAGCTCTTTAAAATGATATTCTGTTTACATTGTGTACAGTCGCTGGAGTGTTTTTATTTAAATGCTTTTAAAGAGACCGAGAGCTCGGAGCCTTGACTCTCATGTCAGTAAAACAGAAAACACTGGCTGAAGGCAGCTCTCTCCGTTTTAAATGAAACTGCTTGCAAACTCCTGAAATTAGCTCTTGTTCAAAGGGGTTGACGGAATGAAATCGCTGGAACATTTAAATTTTAAAAGGCCGTATTTATTTTCATTTTCCGCTCCACCCCTTCAGTGGAGTGGAATGGCCTAAACTGGGCATTATTTTTCGTACGTGACCTGTGGTTAGAAGCATTGTTTCTTGTTAGCAAGACATATGGCTTAATAAATTATGTTCTTGGGCATAATTTGCAAGCTAACATGAAGTAAAAGCTATAACCTACGTTTAACCTAAATATAAATGATTTTATTCAGTATTTTTGTGCGTCCTCTATAAAGCAACATTTATGAGTAGTGCGCATGCGCACAAATGCCTAAGGGAACTTTCGGAGTATAAGAGGGAAACTGTGCTAAATCAAACATAAAATACAGCGAAATGACAGGGAGCAAGAAAATATTACGTGAGTGATTAGGTGCTTTGTTCAATACAGGTGCATTTTTTTGAGAACTCTAATCAGGTAAATAGCAGAAGTTATTAGTTGGTCATTAAAAACGGCCGTGCTTTGTTGAACTATGTGGTTCAAACGATGAGACCATATTCATGAAACAGTCTTTACTAGCTAATTCGTTTCCACAAAAATGCAGCACAAATAAGCAAGCATTTTAACGTTTTAAATACACTAATCTACAATTATTGTTCAATCGCTGGAGTGTTTTTTTATTTTTTAAATGCCTTTAAAATGTGTAGTTTTGTGAACACGGACGAAGAAACGCCAGCCCCGAAGCTCATCCGTAAACCACATAAACAGCTCATATGCGCTTAATATAGCTCTTTAAAATGATATTCTGTTTACATTGTGTACAGTCGCTGGAGTGTTTTTATTTAAATGCTTTTAAAGAGACCGAGAGCTCGGAGCCTTGACTCTCATGTCAGTAAAACAGAAAACACTGGCTGAAGGCAGCTCTCTCCGTTTTAAATGAAACTGCTTGCAAACTCCTGAAATTAGCTCTTGTTCAAAGGGGTTGACGGAATGAAATCGCTGGAACATTTAAATTTTAAAAGGCCGTATTTATTTTCATTTTCCGCTCCACCCCTTCAGTGGAGTGGAATGGCCTAAACTGGGCATTATTTTTCGTACGTGACCTGTGGTTAGAAGCATTGTTTCTTGTTAGCAAGACATATGGCTTTAATAAATTATGTTCTTGGGCATAATTTGCAAGCTAACATGAAGTAAAAGCTATAACCTACGTTTAACCTAAATATAAATGATTTTATTCAGTATTTTTGTGCGTCCTCTATAAAGCAACATTTATGAGTAGTGCGCATGCGCACAAATGCCTAAGGGAACTTTCGGAGTATAAGAGGGAAACTGTGCTAAATCAAACATAAAATACAGCGAAATGACAGGGAGCAAGAAAATATTACGTGAGTGATTAGGTGCTTTGTTCAATACAGGTGCATTTTTTTGAGAACTCTAATCAGGTAAATAGCAGAAGTTATTAGTTGGTCATTAAAAACGGCCGTGCTTTGTTGAACTATGTGGTTCAAACGATGAGACCATATTCATGAAACAGTCTTTACTAGCTAATTCGTTTCCACAAAAATGCAGCACAAATAAGCAAGCATTTTAACGTTTTCAATACACTAATCTACTATTACTGTTCAATCGCTGGAGTGTTTTTATTTTTTATTTTTTAAATGCCTTTAAAATGTGTAGTTTTGTGAACACGGACGAAGAAACGCCAGCCCCGAAGCTCATCCGTAAACCATATAAAGCAGCTCATATGCGCTTAATATAGCTCTTTAAAATGATATTCTGTTTACATTGTGTACAGTCGCTGGAGTGTTTTTATTTAAATGCTTTTAAAGAGACCGAGAGCTCGGAGCCTTGACTCTCATGTCAGTAAAACAGAAAACACTGGCTGAAGGCAGCTCTCTCCGTTTTAAATGAAACTGCTTGCAAACTCCTGAAATTAGCTCTTGTTCAAAGGGGTTGACGGAATGAAATCGCTGGAACATTTAAATTTTAAAAGGCCGTATTTATTTTCATTTTCCGCTCCACCCCTTCAGTGGAGTGGAATGGCCTAAACTGGGCATTATTTTTCGTACGTGACCTGTGGTTAGAAGCATTGTTTCTTGTTAGCAAGACATATGGCTTAATAAATTATGTTCTTGGGCATAATTTGCAAGCTAACATGAAGTAAAAGCTATAACCTACGTTTAACCTAAATATAAATGATTTTATTCAGTATTTTTGTGCGTCCTCTATAAAGCAACATTTATGAGTAGTGCGCATGCGCACAAATGCCTAAGGGAACTTTCGGAGTATAAGAGGGAAACTGTGCTAAATCAAACATAAAATACAGCGAAATGACAGGGAGCAAGAAAATATTACGTGAGTGATTAGGTGCTTTGTTCAATACAGGTGCATTTTTTTGAGAACTCTAATCAGGTAAATAGCAGAAGTTATTAGTTGGTCATTAAAAACGGCCGTGCTTTGTTGAACTATGTGGTTCAAACGATGAGACCATATTCATGAAACAGTCTTTACTAGCTAATTCGTTTCCACAAAAATGCAGCACAAATAAGCAAGCATTTTAACGTTTTAAATACACTAATCTACAATTATTGTTCAATCGCTGGAGTGTTTTTTTATTTTTTAAATGCCTTTAAAATATGTAGTTTTGTGAACACGGACGAAGAAACGCCAGCCCCGAAGGTCATCCGTAAACCACATAAACAGCTCATATGCGCTTAATATAGCTCTTTAAAATGATATTCTGTTTACATTGTGTACAGTCGCTGGAGTGTTTTTATTTAAATGCTTTTAAAGAGACCGAGAGCTCGGAGCCTTGACTCTCATGTCAGTAAAACAGAAAACACTGGCTGAAGGCAGCTCTCTCCGTTTTAAATGAAACTGCTTGCAAACTCCTGAAATTAGCTCTTGTTCAAAGGGGTTGACGGAATGAAATCGCTGGAACATTTAAATTTTAAAAGGCCGTATTTATTTTCATTTTCCGCTCCACCCCTTCAGTGGAGTGGAATGGCCTAAACTGGGCATTATTTTTCGTACGTGACCTGTGGTTAGAAGCATTGTTTCTTGTTAGCAAGACATATGGCTTAATAAATTATGTTCTTGGGCATAATTTGCAAGCTAACATGAAGTAAAAGCTATAACCTACGTTTAACCTAAATATAAATGATTTTATTCAGTATTTTTGTGCGTCCTCTATAAAGCAACATTTATGAGTAGTGCGCATGCGCACAAATGCCTAAGGGAACTTTCGGAGTATAAGAGGGAAACTGTGCTAAATCAAACATAAAATACAGCGAAATGACAGGGAGCAAGAAAATATTACGTGAGTGATTAGGTGCTTTGTTCAATACAGGTGCATTTTTTTGAGAACTCTAATCAGGTAAATAGCAGAAGTTATTAGTTGGTCATTAAAAACGGCCGTGCTTTGTTGAACTATGTGGTTCAAACGATGAGACCATATTCATGAAACAGTCTTTACTAGCTAATTCGTTTCCACAAAAATGCAGCACAAATAAGCAAGCATTTTAACGTTTTAAATACACTAATCTACAATTATTGTTCAATCGCTGGAGTGTTTTTTTATTTTTTAAATGCCTTTAAAATATGTAGTTTTGTGAACACGGACGAAGAAACGCCAGCCCCGAAGGTCATCCGTAAACCACATAAACAGCTCATATGCGCTTAATATAGCTCTTTAAAATGATATTCTGTTTACATTGTGTACAGTCGCTGGAGTGTTTTTATTTAAATGCTTTTAAAGAGACCGAGAGCTCGGAGCCTTGACTCTCATGTCAGTAAAACAGAAAACACTGGCTGAAGGCAGCTCTCTCCGTTTTAAATGAAACTGCTTGCAAACTCCTGAAATTAGCTCTTGTTCAAAGGGGTTGACGGAATGAAATCGCTGGAACATTTAAATTTTAAAAGGCCGTATTTATTTTCATTTTCCGCTCCACCCCTTCAGTGGAGTGGAATGGCCTAAACTGGGCATTATTTTTCGTACGTGACCTGTGGTTAGAAGCATTGTTTCTTGTTAGCAAGACATATGGCTTTAATAAATTATGTTCTTGGGCATAATTTGCAAGCTAACATGAAGTAAAAGCTATAACCTACGTTTAACCTAAATATAAATGATTTTATTCAGTATTTTTGTGCGTCCTCTATAAAGCAACATTTATGAGTAGTGCGCATGCGCACAAATGCCTAAGGGAACTTTCGGAGTATAAGAGGGAAACTGTGCTAAATCAAACATAAAATACAGCGAAATGACAGGGAGCAAGAAAATATTACGTGAGTGATTAGGTGCTTTGTTCAATACAGGTGCATTTTTTTGAGAACTCTAATCAGGTAAATAGCAGAAGTTATTAGTTGGTCATTAAAAACGGCCGTGCTTTGTTGAACTATGTGGTTCAAACGATGAGACCATATTCATGAAACAGTCTTTACTAGCTAATTCGTTTCCACAAAAATGCAGCACAAATAAGCAAGCATTTTAACGTTTTCAATACACTAATCTACTATTACTGTTCAATCGCTGGAGTGTTTTTATTTTTTATTTTTTAAATGCCTTTAAAATGTGTAGTTTTGTGAACACGGACGAAGAAACGCCAGCCCCGAAGCTCATCCGTAAACCATATAAAGCAGCTCATATGCGCTTAATATAGCTCTTTAAAATGATATTATGTTTACATTGCGTACAGTCGCTGGAGTGTTTTTATTTAAATGCTTTTAAAAGAGGCTCAGTGATGTAGTTCGCAGACCGAGAGCTCGGAGCCTTGACTCTCATGTCAGTACAACAGAAAACACTGGCTGAAGGCAGCTCTCTCCGTTTTAAATGAAACTGCTTGCAAACTCCTGAAATTAGCTCTTGTTCAAAGGGGTTGACGGAATGAAATCGCTGGAACATTTAAATTTTAAAAGGCCGTATTTATTTTCATTTTCCGCTAAACCCCTTCAGTGGAGTGGAATGGCCTAAACTGGGCATTATTTTTCGTACGTGACCTGTGGTTAGAAGCATTGTTTCTTGTTAGCAAGACATATGGCTTAATAAATTATGTTCTTGGGCATAATTTGCAAGCTAACATGCAGTAAAAGCTATAACCTACGTTTAACCTAAATATAAATGATTTTATTCAGTATTTTTGTGCGTCCTCTATAAAGCACCATTTATGAGTAGTGCGCATGCGCACAAATGCCTAAGGGAACTTTCGGAGTATAAGAGGGAAACTGTGCTAAATCAAACATAAAATACAGCGAAATGACAGGGAGCAAGAAAATATTACGTGAGTGATTAGGTGCTTTGTTCAATACAGGTGCATTTTTTTGAGAGCTCTAATCAGTTAAATAGCATAAGTTATTGGTGAGGTTAACAACAGCCGTACTTTGTTGAACTAACGTGGTTCAAACGATGAGACCATATGAAACAGTCTTTACTAGCTTATTCGTTTCCACAAAAATGCTGCACAAATAAGCAAGCATTTTAACGTTTTAAAAACACTAATCTACAATTATTGTTCAATCGCTGGAGTGTTTTATTTTTTATTATTTTTAATGCCTTTAAAATATGTAGTTTTGTGAACACGGACGAAGAAACGCCAGCCCCGAAGCTCATCCGTAAACCACATAAACAGCTCATATGCGCTTAATATAGCTCTTTAAAATGATATTCTGTTTACATTGTGTACAGTCGCTGGAGTGTTTTTATTTAAATGCTTTTAAAGAGACCGAGAGCTCGGAGCCTTGACTCTCATGTCAGTAAAACAGAAAACACTGGCTGAAGGCAGCTCTCTCCGTTTTAAATGAAACTGCTTGCAAACTCCTGAAATTAGCTCTTGTTCAAAGGGGTTGACGGAATGAAATCGCTGGAACATTTAAATTTTAAAAGGCCGTATTTATTTTCATTTTCCGCTCCACCCCTTCAGTGGAGTGGAATGGCCTAAACTGGGCATTATTTTTCGTACGTGACCTGTGGTTAGAAGCATTGTTTCTTGTTAGCAAGACATATGGCTTAATAAATTATGTTCTTGGGCATAATTTGCAAGCTAACATGAAGTAAAAGCTATAACCTACGTTTAACCTAAATATAAATGATTTTATTCAGTATTTTTGTGCGTCCTCTATAAAGCAACATTTATGAGTAGTGCGCATGCGCACAAATGCCTAAGGGAACTTTCGGAGTATAAGAGGGAAACTGTGCTAAATCAAACATAAAATACAGCGAAATGACAGGGAGCAAGAAAATATTACGTGAGTGATTAGGTGCTTTGTTCAATACAGGTGCATTTTTTTGAGAACTCTAATCAGGTAAATAGCAGAAGTTATTAGTTGGTCATTAAAAACGGCCGTGCTTTGTTGAACTATGTGGTTCAAACGATGAGACCATATTCATGAAACAGTCTTTACTAGCTAATTCGTTTCCACAAAAATGCAGCACAAATAAGCAAGCATTTTAACGTTTTAAATACACTAATCTACAATTATTGTTCAATCGCTGGAGTGTTTTTTTTATTTTTTAAATGCCTTTAAAATATGTAGTTTTGTGAACACGGACGAAGAAACGCCAGCCCCGAAGGTCATCCGTAAACCACATAAACAGCTCATATGCGCTTAATATAGCTCTTTAAAATGATATTCTGTTTACATTGTGTACAGTCGCTGGAGTGTTTTTATTTAAATGCTTTTAAAGAGACCGAGAGCTCGGAGCCTTGACTCTCATGTCAGTAAAACAGAAAACACTGGCTGAAGGCAGCTCTCTCCGTTTTAAATGAAACTGCTTGCAAACTCCTGAAATTAGCTCTTGTTCAAAGGGGTTGACGGAATGAAATCGCTGGAACATTTAAATTTTAAAAGGCCGTATTTATTTTCATTTTCCGCTCCACCCCTTCAGTGGAGTGGAATGGCCTAAACTGGGCATTATTTTTCGTACGTGACCTGTGGTTAGAAGCATTGTTTCTTGTTAGCAAGACATATGGCTTAATAAATTATGTTCTTGGGCATAATTTGCAAGCTAACATGAAGTAAAAGCTATAACCTACGTTTAACCTAAATATAAATGATTTTATTCAGTATTTTTGTGCGTCCTCTATAAAGCAACATTTATGAGTAGTGCGCATGCGCACAAATGCCTAAGGGAACTTTCGGAGTATAAGAGGGAAACTGTGCTAAATCAAACATAAAATACAGCGAAATGACAGGGAGCAAGAAAATATTACGTGAGTGATTAGGTGCTTTGTTCAATACAGGTGCATTTTTTTGAGAACTCTAATCAGGTAAATAGCAGAAGTTATTAGTTGGTCATTAAAAACGGCCGTGCTTTGTTGAACTATGTGGTTCAAACGATGAGACCATATTCATGAAACAGTCTTTACTAGCTAATTCGTTTCCACAAAAATGCAGCACAAATAAGCAAGCATTTTAACGTTTTAAATACACTAATCTACAATTATTGTTCAATCGCTGGAGTGTTTTTTTATTTTTTAAATGCCTTTAAAATGTGTAGTTTTGTGAACACGGACGAAGAAACGCCAGCCCCGAAGCTCATCCGTAAACCACATAAACAGCTCATATGCGCTTAATATAGCTCTTTAAAATGATATTCTGTTTACATTGTGTACAGTCGCTGGAGTGTTTTTATTTAAATGCTTTTAAAGAGACCGAGAGCTCGGAGCCTTGACTCTCATGTCAGTAAAACAGAAAACACTGGCTGAAGGCAGCTCTCTCCGTTTTAAATGAAACTGCTTGCAAACTCCTGAAATTAGCTCTTGTTCAAAGGGG